>NC_056618.1:21751912-21756912 GCF_018340385.1 Cyprinus carpio
CCACACTCTATGTGTTATTTTGGACCCATATGAATGTTTTAAAGACAAAATGCTTAGAAATGTTATTGTAGTATTAAAGAACTTAATATAGTAGCTGTAAAGTTTTTGTTGGGTCACTTTCATTGTTTTGTTCTTCATTTTTAAGTGTTGAAAGGTCACATTTTCCATAATTTAGGTTCATCTAGATTTTAACTTTTTCTCAGAAGTAAAGTTATAAAAACCATTAAATTCAGGGAAATTGTAGATTGTGCTTTCTCTTTGAAATCATATTTTGGGATTTATGTGTATATGCCACACATAATATCCAAAATCCACACCAAATCCACTTGATGAATAATTACGACCATGATCACAACAAGCTGTTGAAATGGTATCTGCCATCAAACAGCTAAATTTCAGCTATATTTGAACAATAACAAAATGACAAAACAATACCTGAAATGGCAAAAATCGAAAAGGTAACATACCAAAAAAAAAAAAAAACCAAACAATTGTACCAATGAAAACCATTACCAGAACTTTATTGCAAGACGTGATTAAAGAGAGACATAGATTTGAAAGGATTCATTAAGGTTTCAAGTAGTCAAAAATGCCCCTAGAATTGAATCACCTTCTATGATTAATCCTCCATAGATGTAGATCTTCTTATCTGCAAACACCAGGGTCCTACTTGCTGCACCCGCAAGATGGAGGAGAGCTACTACGCCGCTGCCCAGAGAGACACACTCCAGAACATTCTCTCCTATAGCTTCGAACTCAAATATCTCATCCTGGGCCATGCTTCTTCCTTCCAGGGTATGTATCGATATCGAGTGGAGCTTATAGGTCGAATAAATACTAGGCCATGTGCTGTTTGCATTTGCAGCAGGAGCAAGAGCAAGAGGTCATAGGATCAAGTCCCTGCAACAGCAGGTGGTTCACACGTTCACTACATGCTGTGGCTTTGTACGCATGTATGGGAGACACCAGGGTGGTGTTATGAGTCGTACACCATGACTTTCCAAGGGTTACTCTGAGATTTGCTTTTTGTCTGCTGTTTTTCACACTCACAGAATGATCCTTTATCTGCCTGAGGTCTCCTGTGAAGCAGTACATGTGCTTCTTAGAGGTTGATTGGCGCTTTAGGATTAGGACAAGGCTTTTCAGAATCTGTGTTTGAATAAACCGTACAAAAAGAAGCAATCAGAAAGATGTTTCTCACACACACACACTTAGACTGACTCCATGTATATCATTATCTACTCCAGGGCATTTTTATGTATAACATGAGACATAAGACGCTTCAGATTTACAACTCTTGTCCTCGCCCAACCAAATATTTAAGTTCATCCAATTTGTCCGCCCAAACTTGCACAAAAACCCTTTCAGGTTCACAGGAAAAGGGCACTGTCGCCGTCCTCTCTGTCTTTGCTGCCAGCCGAGTGAATATTTAACGAGTTTAAAGCAAACGAAAAGAAAAATGTTGAAATTCTTGGCGTATCCGTGGAGATCCGTCTCAGTGCACTTCAATGTATTGCTCTATAATGAGAGCTTTTGAAAAGATCAGTTGTCCTTTTCTGCCACTTTTCGCATGGTTGTAGCTGGTGTCCTGTTTAAAAGAAAGAAGGTCTGTAAAGTGTTTTTCATTCCCACGTGAAAGAGGATTTTTAATGTAGACCGCTTTTTGTCTATATGCCTGTGTGTTTAAGGGTAAAGTTATAATTTAAGTATGAACCTTGTGGACTCTCTTGGGAATGTGTCTGTTTAAGAGTTAGTTCACCCAAAACTTCTGTTCTTACAGGTATGATTTTCTTTCTTCTATGGAAGTCAAAAGTAAATAGCTTGCAGAATCTCTTTTTCTTAATGGGGACAAGGACTGTCAAGGTCCAAAAAACTATGCCAATGATGAGACATGTGAGAACCAAAGATGTTTGAAATTGCTTACATCAAACCTGCCCTAAAATGCAGGCAGGATGATCTGTTAAACGTTTGAGAGTGAGTACATTTTGGGGTGTTTCTGTATCTTTAAAAAGTCCTCTCTGTTTCTTTAAAAAGTAATTTCATTGTAAAGCAAATTACATGCCATCTGTCCAACAAAGCACAACTATCTTCTCCAACCTAAAAGGCACTAAAAATACTGTGTACTGCCTTCTCTTGATCTAAATTCAGTCCTGGACCATGGAGTGAGTGGAGTTTTTCTGACACTGATCTTTTTTAAAATAAGACCCACATCAAATCCAGTAGGCACTGAGTTAATAGAGTGATCAGGGGTATGGTCATCCAAGTTGACCCTACTGTCCATTTTCTTGGAACATCCTACTGTCTTAGAGGTGAGAGGTGAGTTGTGGTGGATCCCGGGCACCCTCGGTGACCCCTGCGATCTGCGTGACTTCCCCCCACATGCCTTCATGGCCCAGAACCATATGAGAAGAACCCCATTACATGATCTGGGCATAATCCCCTGCCATGTCACCTGATACTGAGGTGTTTGGATGTAGTTGCCAAGATACTCCCTAGTCTGAATGTTTAGGCATCTAGTGCTACAAATGTTTGATTTGAACCATTTTTAAATATAGATTTACTGTACTGTAGGTTCAAAGTGCTTAAACATGTTTCCAGTACCACCCACCTGAAACACTTCCTAATCATTCATACAGACCACCCATCCCGACTCTGATGTATGGCGCTTGGGTGAAGGGATCAAGATATAGTTCCTGACCTGAAAAGGTTACTCACATATTGTTGGAATTAAAGGATGCCTGGAGAGCCACCGAGAGATGTGAATGGCAGTAGCAAGAACACTGACGCAACATTTCAGAATCTCTGCCTGTTTTCTTGCAAAACCTCAAAGGCTTGCTATAGAAATATTCTTATGGGTGTCTATTAGTTCTGTGAGGCAAACAGGTGTTCTTTTGTTCCTCCATCAATAAAGAGCAATCATAACTTTCAGCTTGCTGTTTGCATGCTAGTCATTCACAGAGAAACAAGATGGAGCTGGAATGCTTTGGTCGTTATGAATGAGATGACATTAAATCAAACTACACTTTGAAGGGTTCTAGCAGCTGTTAACTTAAGTACCCATCTGTCACATGTCACACAAAAGTTAAAATGCCATTGTAAATAATGCATACGGTACAATTGACTATGATCCTCAACTTCCATTTGCAACCCGGAGGCATAGTGAAGTATAAGATGTCGCCCTGACTGCTAAAATTGGTAATAAGCTAGTCGCATGTGTCACATATCTCCAAACTAACCTTCAGCCCAATAGCGCCAGCCCAAAAAATCCATGGATTAAGTGTTGTCAGCTCCCATTAGTCCAATGGAAAGAGAGATTAGATGCATAAGAAAGAGTTGTAAGCAATGCTAGACAAGGCAGAGGTGTACCATGACGGACTAGTATGTTTGACCCTCTCATAAATGTCAAACAAAATTAGTCCTCTCATGTTACGAATGTTTATGCATGTAGGTTGTCTATGCTGTTTAGGGGCGTCAATGTAAGTGCTTGTTCAGTCCAGAATTTCTCTTTTACTTCCTCTTCTTGCAGATACCTTCCATTCCCTGCTCTCCTTCACTCTAAATCATACCTACTCGCTCTTCGACAGCACCTATGGGACGATCTCTCAAGATGCTAAACCATTGGTGTCTACCCTCTTCTCTGACCTTGACCTCTACCTCCGTGGTGATGCCAACATCTCTGTAGAACACTCAGTCCACAGTTTCTACGACAAACTCTTCCCATTGGTATACCAACACTTGGTCAATCCTGGCTTGGGTTCAAATGTTTCTACCTGGTCCTCCGAAGGAAGCGAGTGCCTACGTGCCACTCGGCATGACATCAACCCCTTTGGCCCTCACCCACAAGAACTTGCTCAGGGACTGTCCAGGGCACTAGTGGCCGGTCGTGCCCTCAGTCGGGCACTGGCGGTGGGTTCTGAGGTTCTGAATGCCACCGAATCCGTAGGAATGGCGCGCCAATGTGGACGTGCACTGGTGCGGATGCTGTTCTGTCCACACTGCCGTGGGTTGACTCTGATCCGGCCTTGCGGAGGCCTGTGTCTCAATGTGATGCGGGGTTGCCTGGCAGGCCTAGCTGAGCTGGATGGGCCCTGGAGAAGCTATGTAGCATTGCTGGAGGGGCTAAGCAGGGCACTATCAGGGGGATATGAAGTGGAACTGGCACTTCTACGCATCCGGGAAAGAATTAATGATGCCATCCTTACCGCACAACTCAATGGACCACATCTCAGCGCTGTGGTGAGTCATGCTTCTCTGATTCATAGAACACCTTTATTTTTATTCCACAAATGAGCTGCACCATAAGCTGGACTTATCAGGTCTAGCATGCATGCACTTGCAGCAGCATGTTCAGTGATTGGTGCATATCAAATGTCTCGCCCAATCAGGCTGTGCAGTTGCAAGGCTGCAGTTTTGCTCAACTGCTATTCTTACATGTCCTTACTGTAAATCTTAAATTGATAATTCTTATAAAGTGGCTTTTAGCCTAAAAATACTTTTCTATTCTCAGTGGTGTTATGAAGCCCTGCAATTATTATATCTGCAAGGGGTTTATTATTAGCTCAATGATTAGGAGCGTGATTATGTGGTAATATGACACGTACTGTAAAAAAAATGTGTTGGTCATGAGAGTGTGACTGGCTGTCTGTAAGTGAATACCCAGCCGCCCACCCTGAGGCTATTCATACCATCAACGCCAGAGTCTGTGTGCACGACATAGGACGACCGTCTGTCAGTCTCTCTCACTTGATTCTTTCATTGGAATCATGGCCAAAGGGGCCACAGGGGTCAAGGGTTTTGTGACAGCTCGGCTTTGCACCCATCATGTCCTGGTGATGACAGCTCTATATGGGTAGGTCAAGTCTGAGACCGCATTCCCACAAATCTCTCTCAAAGACCATAGACTTGCCAGTCAGAATGGGAGATATTATTACTTAAGCCACCAACCGCAGCCCCCATAAACTCTAACCCCAAGCTTACTGCTCTATAGTGGAGGCTGCTTG
>NC_056618.1:21761912-21886912 GCF_018340385.1 Cyprinus carpio
AAGTCCTCAGTTCGACATTATAAAAACTTGCTATGTATTTTCTAAGACAGAAATTCCACAAACTACAAAAACAGATTAGCAAGCAGATTAGTCCATTTTCTCTATGCTAATGGTCACACTCTCCATTTGTTGGTACAAAGACTATTGAAACAAAATACTAGCATACTGCTCATTATACACTAAATACTGCCTTCTGTTTTATGAGACAGAACATGCTAACAGCACGTCATACTAACATTCAAAATAATAGTAGTATTAACTTTCTGTGTATTGAATAATACTAGAACACATTAATCAACAATAAATGTTCCAAACAGTAGTACACTATATTACTTGTAGTGTATAGTGGAAACACTCTTGGAAATAAACAGTTTTTTTAATCCGTTTTGTGTAAAATTTCTTAAAATGTAACAGTCTGATAAAATCATGAGTGAAGCTAGAGACATCACAGCTGATAATACAGTTCATCTGTCACACGGGAAATGGAAAGTCAAGTTAAGTGCAGTGCATTATGGGATTGCTTGCTGTGTTCTCCGTTGTATACTGCAAAGCTTGATGTAGTATGCAGATCATTTGCATTGTGTGCAGAGTATATATGCTATACCCTGCAAAAATAGTGAAATTAGCATATTAGCATGCTATTCTGGGCATAGCATATTTTCCTGTGAGCACAATAACATCTTCAAATAAGTCAACACCGCCCCCTTTTGGACAAAATAAATTCTTAGTTAATTGTTTGAACATTACATTCAACAATGTTTCAACCATGAGGCAAAATCCCCACAAATGACTGCATGAAACTAATATATTAGCCGTCTATAAATATTCTGCCACTTGGCCATAATAAACTGTGGGGTCAGAGAAACACATTGAGGAAAACGTGTTCACAAGATGGCTGAGCTTTCACACTGAGTTCAGTCCAAAACGTGCATTTTTGGCCTTGGAATTTTCAGGTCCATTTGGACGGCTATGTAACATTTCAAATTGAGCGAACAAGAAAATGCTTAGCTGGAGTTGTGGTTCACCTCCCACTGCACAGTGCAGTGTATGAATGGATGTTTCGTAGGATGGTGGAGTTAACCAAGGAAATGTTAGCATGACTTATAACTTGGTGTCAGCCAGACTCCATGGATGTGTGAGGTTACTGTGGAAACAGTTTGTTTTTGTTTTCATTTTAGGCGACTGCCATCCGTGGTCAGAGTCCTTTAGTATTTTGGGTTGTTCTTAGTTTCTCTCTTTTTCTCTCTCACGTTTTATCCATTACCAATGCCACTTTTGAACTTTAACTCACATAAAATGGTGAACAGATTGGAAAAGTGAGGCCACTGCTGACTCACTCACTCACTCAATCTTCATGAAACGCTCCAGCCTCGTTCTAAATGTTGTGATCTGCTTAGTTTTCCTTTCCTCTGTGGTCTTAGACTGGCAGTGTCCTCCATTTCAGCTCTGTTAGATTATGTGTTTTCATTGACCATAACTCACCATAACACTTATTTTGGTTTTTAAGAGCTTAAGACTGAATGTGGTACATCCAATCGTGTTTTTAGGTGGTTTAGCCTGGTTAAGCTAGTGTTTAGCGATTGGCTTTAAGCTTTTAGCTGTTTTTTGGAACATGGTAACTTGCTTATATCCATTCTAAGCAGGTTATTAGTTACTCCAAGTATGTCATTAACTGGTTCAAGATTCTCATTAGTTGATTCAACAAACCAATGTTTCAAAAACCCTGACCACCATAAACTGGTATGAACAGCTGTTACAGTAGCTGGTTTCTTGCTAATCTAAGATAGTTTACCATGTTCAAAACACAGCTACTATCATAAAATGGATTTCCCAGCAGAGAAGTGACTGAAAATAGTCAAAAAACATTAAACTAGACCATTAAAAACCAGGTAATTCTGGCTATTGCTGCTTTTCCGAAAGGATTTGTTCCAAAACATTGGTTTGAGCCACAAAACTTAGCTAAAGGCTACATTTGACAAATTAAGAATTGGATTTCAAAGTACTTTGTCTAATTTTCACTCACTTTTGTACTTTTCTATATGAAATGACCATTCTGTGTAGCATGTTCAGTTTAGCTCCACTGTAGATCTACTTACACCTCTGCTTGATAGTAATGCTAATGCTAATACAGTGTTTGATATAAGCCTAAAGTAGGTGTTTTGGTAATCAATAATAATCATGGTAATCATAATAATGATAATGACTTTACACCACACCACACACCACAGTGCAGTTTTAGCATATTTAGCACCTGCTTAAACAGGACTGCAGTTGGTTAGCGGATAGAGACATAGAGATACTATTGCGCAACTATTTAGTAAATTCTCCACTGAGTCCATACGTAAACTTAGTTAACTATCTACCTAGACAGTATTTCATAGATAGGCCTTAGTGCTGTCTAAATAGGTTTCGATATATAGCATACAAATTACACATGATATGCTAGTATTTGCAGTATTAATAGTGGCTGATTGACCTGAAAACCTGTAATGGATACTGTAACTGCATATAAGATATCCAGTGCTTGTATTACAACTTATTATTGAACTACTCAATTCCAAACAGCTGCTTTAACACAGGACAGCGCTGTTAGCTTTGTGCAGTTCAAAGCTGACTAGATATTATACAGCTGTCCTACATTAGCATGGGCCCTTCCCAACTTCATAGACCACAGACAATAAATAGGATGGAAAACTAGCAACCAGAAGGTCTTACACCCGGTTATTACACACACGAGAAGGCACACAGCTGAATTCATGCTGACGTAAGACAGGATAGCATAGCTTACTCAGATGCTATACACCAAAGTTGTGTATTCTATAGAAAAGGACTTGTTGAAATATTAGCGTATGGCATCCGTTTAGGCTGTGTGTCATTGCCAAAGGCAATAACTTGTGGAAAAGGTTTTCTAAAGAATGAAGAAACCTCTAATGCACAGCTCATGAAGAACGGATATTGCTAGCTCATTAGGTGCCGAGTTTCATAACCTTCTGAGCAAACAAATGAGCTTATCCAATATAACAGATGAATTTAATTGGAGTTTGCTCCTCACAGGGGGATGTGTGTGTGGTTTCTATGGGAAAATAAGCAGCGTTTAGTCGAAGGGGAACTCCAAACTCATTGGTCTTGAGCTGGGTAAATATTTTTCTCTGACTTTTTTTTCTTGTTTGGATTCATTTATTTGATTCATTTCATTGTGAGAAATGTGGGGGAGTGCAGTGGCATGCCCACCGCCCTGAACTGTAAGACCCATGTTCTCGCTAACACATCTGTTTGGAGAGTCTGATGTTCTTTGTAGCTTACTTGAAGCAGTTTGTCTGTGTCATAATCAAAGGACTTTATGAGGTTACTTGTCTGTTGTGGTCTTTCTTTTGTGTATGAACTCTTTTTAGGAAAAACAGGACTTGATTATATCGGTATTTGATTGGATTGTGTGTGGGTGAAACATGGTAGGCTATGCTAATATTAGAGGCGCTTGCTGAGGCAATTTGAATGAACAATTGCTCTTGAACAAACTCACTGAAGTATCTATAGACCAGTGTCTGCACTATTTTTGCCTAGAAATAATTAGTGATAAAACTGTTTCTACTTGCGTGTATTTCTTAAAGGGACAGTTCACCCAAAAATGAAAATTCTGTTATTAATTGCTAGCCCTCTGTTTGTTCCAAACCGGTAAGACCGGTTATTCATCTTCAGAATACAAATTAAGATATTTTTGATGAAATCTGAGAGCTTTCTGACCTTCCATAGACAGCAATGGACCTGAAATATTTAAGCCTCAGAAGGTAGTAAGGACAGTGTTAAAAAAATCCATGTGACATCAGTGCTACTCTGAGACGGAAGAGAAGAAATTGTTGAATAAAGTTGTTATTTTTTGTTTTCGTTGTGCACAAAAAGTATTCATCGTAGCTTCATAAAATTGAACCACTGATGTTATGTGGACAATTTTGATGTCCTTACTAGCTTTCTGGGCCTTGAACGTGGTAGTACTCTTGCTGTCTATGGAGGGACAGAAAGCTCTCGGATTTCATTGAAAATATCATAATCTGTGATCCGAAGATGAACAAAGGTCTTACGGGTTCGAAACGACATAAGGGTGAGTAAATAATGACAGTATTTTAATTTTTGGGTGAACTATCCCTTTATAGTCCGCATGAAATCAAAAACTGACTTTATTTACTTTACTAGCGCACATTGCAAGTCTTGATGTGTACAATTAAACCGTGCAAGTTTATCCGCTAAAAAAAATAGTTTGTTTTGGTAATCTTTAAGCAGAATCGGAACATATGCTTCCGCTCTAGAATGGCGTTACTTCTCTGATGATGTTGGTTTGACGGCTTGGGCAGAATATCCTTAAACATGCCCCTCCAACCATTAGGTTGCTATGAGCGAGAGACAGAGAGGAGGACCACAAAAATAAAACAACCCACTCTATTCGGTATTCCATGTCAGCTGGAAATACGTCCCTTCACTGAAATAAAGTGTACCAAGACAGGGATGTGTTGTAGTACCATCTTTTTTAAAGAGATTTTTGAGTCTAGACCTGACTTGGCCCAGAACACCTGAGCATCCACTTAGCATAGTGCTAGCAACAATAAATCGAATTAATTTAGTTAATTTAATTCATTCAATACTGACTGTACCAAAACCGGGAACATTTATTAAGACATTCAATAGGGCTGCTTTTAATTTCAACTAATAGCTATTCAAAATGGATATTTGAAGTCACTGATAGACTTGTAATGTCTCATCAAAAATGCAATACGCTCAAAATGAAGTGTGTCATGGAAATGTTCATTCTTCCTTTGAGTACCTGCAGAGAAATAAAGAAGACAAGCAACCATTTCCACAGTCGTGCTATAGTAAATTTCCATAAAAATGTCTATTTGTGATGATCAGTCTTAAGGTTGTCTGTATGTTTATTGAAACACGTCGAGCAGATTGTTTCTTCTTTAATTATGCGCATATGGTGCACATTTGGCTCACCAAAGAAAGAACGAGCCAGTAAAAATGACAGTATCCACAGACAGCTCATTCTTCTTTTAAATAAGCCACATAATCCGCTCCTCTCATGTAGTGAATACTAGCATATCTCATCTCCATCGTACCTGCCGCCCAAATGCATTAACGCACGACAGCTAAAAGCACAAACCAGCAAACAAGTCTGTCTCACGTCGGTTCCTGACAAAGTGCTTCCACCTTGCAAAGTGAGCCGTGTGTTCAGATGCAGCATGAGGTGTCTGGGGTCATTATTTATTCACTTAGATTAGCTGTGGTGAAAACAGCGGGCCAGTTCTCCCACAAGCATTCATTTATTGATGCGCAAGCACACGGCTGCATTATTCTGCCCTCCTGCTGCGCTTTATATGCCCCCCACTGTTAACCCTTTGGTCTGTCTGTCTGACTGTCTGTCTTATTGTCTGTCTCAAGGACACTGGTGCTGGAAATAGCTTCTGTGTGATAATCTAGCAATTGCTAAAAAAAGGGGGTTTGCATAAATTGATGGATGTGTGACGTTTATTCTTCATAATATGGAAATTTGCGTCAGTTAAAAAAGGTGTTGCAGGTGTTAATTTACCAAAAAAAAAAAAAAAAAAAATTGTCCCTTGATGAAAAGCTCCTTTATATTCAGTCAATATTTTGTCATATGTTAAATATTTCATGTTATTAAATTTTAATTTTAAAAGAGTAATGTAATATATATGTGTGTGTGTGTGTGTGTGTGTGTTTGTTTGTGTGTGTGTGTGTGTGTGTGTGTGTGTGTGTCATATCATCATGTGTCATATTGTGGGCTTTAAAATTGGGTTCTTGTCTCTTGACCCAAAAATATCCACCTAGTGACACCCTAGAAACCACATGGCAACATTCTAGATATGATACATGTCTTATTAAGTTTATGCAAACTTTGGACCTTTTAATTGTTGGCTTTAAAATTGGGCTCATTTGACTTGGACCAGAAAGTAAACACCTAGCACCATCTAGCAACCACATGGCAACATTCTAGATATGATACATATCATATTAAGTCTATACAAACTTTAGACTTTATAATTGTTGGCTTTAAAATTGGGCTCATTTGACTTGGACCAGAAAGTAACCACCTAGCAACCGTGTAACATTCTGTGTTTTGTAGGCGCAACCAACAGTTTTATGTTACTGTCCATTTACTTCTGTTCAAACTTTTTTTTTCCCAGCAGCTCTGCATGTTTGTAATCTATCCACCCTACCACCTAGTCCTATCTGTATTTAAAGTTCACACTTTGTGCTTAATCAAAGTCTTAACCTATCTGCCCTGCCCGCGCTTGACCCATTGATCTTATAGGCTGCTGAACATGGCACTCTTACAGTGGCCATGGTAACCAATGTTGAGATTTTCCCCTGGAGAGTGAAGATTGAAGACCTAACAAGACCTTTTCCTCAAGTTTGCTTCCTCATCAACATCCTTCATTGAATAGCATTGTCATGGATCCATGAAATGGTTTTATTGTCAACCTGTCTGAATCTGTTGTGCTTTCTCAAATTCTGTTTAGTAGGTCAGCATGTTGTGTTGCTTGCCTTGTTTACACCAACTTGGCCTTTTTTGAAGTACGCCCTCCATTCGCCTCCGTTAACATCTCTAATAAAAGGTCACAGGGTCAATACCTACATTTGCAGCACAGTTGTGTCTTCAGACTTCACCACAGGCTTCATAATGAATCATTTATGTGGGTGAATTGGCTGTCTGAACATCCGATCAATCTTTGGGCCTGTTTCTAATAGACAAGCCTTGAGCATTCCCTGCATTTTTAGGACTCCAGACCTCAAAATTGGGAGATCATTATCATCAGACCAAAGAGTGCTCGATTTCTGTATGGTAATTTATCTCTTGCTCTGTTTCTGCTGCAGTTATACAGGTCACGTGGTGGGGAATGGACTGAAAGCCCAGAAACACAACCCAGAGATAAAGATCAGAAGTGTGGATCCAATCCTGGTCAACGTGAAGGAAAAGCTAGAGCACTTCAACCAGGTAGATCCCAAAACACCTGAGGTCAGAACATCCATCCTCCCACATTGAACCAAAACATGGGCTCTTAACCCTAACCCTGACCCTCTAACCTTAAGCTCAACAAAATCAATGTAGTAATGAAGCCAGGTGCATTTTGGTACAGTTTTTGCAATAAGTTTGCCGAGATACTGGGGACAGCTTTGAGGAATTCATATGAGACGTAATCAACTTTGATCGTGTAGGGCGAACATGCATTGTGCGACTTCTGATAATTAGGAGGTTCTGAGCCTTTGAACACATTACAAATCAGTTGAATTGACACGAAGACTTCCTTGAATGCCTAAAATGACTTAAATGTCCAAAATGTTTAGCTAAGGTTAAAAATTATTGGTAGCTTGTAATACACAATGCAAGCTGCTGCTGTACGAGTTTTAACAATTTCCATCTGATTTCCTTTAACACAAAAAAACAAAAAAAAAAAAGTTGGGACAAGTCAGTCAAATGAATTTAACTTGGACAAATCAATTTAACTACAAACTAAAATCATGCATGTACACCAGTGGTGTGCGGTGGTGTTCTAAAATGAGGAGGTAAAGCTTTGTTTTTTTGTTTTTTAATAAAAATGTAAATTCATCTCCCAGTCATATTTTCTTGGTTAAAGTCACCATGAAATCAAAATGGAAAATTCTTATTTTTTAATGGAATATTGTAGTGTTTATTATAAATAATTTATCCGTGCACTTCATTGTTTTTTAAAATTCATGTGCCCTTGAAATCTATAATCAAAAACATTAATCGCCCTCCCCCTCAAAATGACTCATCTTCTCTTCAGGTCACGAGCTATGGCGCAAGGGCGGAGCTAGTGACCTGAGAGGTAAACACTGGGGTAAACAACGGGGAAAAACTGAAGCTGAAGCTGATGCTTTACTTTATAGAAATCAATGCATTGGCCAGGGCTTACGCAAGCCATGGTGGAGAACACTACCCTTAAAAATTGAGAGGATATTAGGATATTACCACAGCGTTACTCTTAGGACATTCATTGCAAACTATTTTTTATGAATATGACTTAAGCTGATGGAGTATGCGCTCAGTCATTCAGGCAGTCTCTCTCTCACGTGCACGCTGTTAGGTATGTTTTGTGCCATTGATCATCCTCATCCTCATCTTCCTCAATAAATAAAAAATTTCTTCATGCTAGGGTGTCGGCGGTGAATCCAGTGGGGAGGAATCCCCCCACAACTAACTGCAAAATGGCATTTAGACCTGCCTCCATTTTGTTAGCAACACCCCAACTTTCAATGATCCAATCAATTCTCAAGGGACAAAATCATTTCAGTCTCATTTCAGATGCCGTTTCACTCAGATGTCACAGTAAAGAAAAAAACACAGTCGCTACTTCTGTTTCATGCCAACTTTAAATAAACATTACTTACACTATCAGGAAAAAGAAAAAAAATATCTATTTTATATTTTTACGTTAACCGTGTAATCAATATTCTATTTATTAAAGCAAAGTATGAATTTCATCAAGCTTAGTGTTAAGCATTTCATATTTTTTCCAAAATAATAACTTAAGGTGGTAACAATTTAAACAGTATATTTTTATTTGTGAACTTATGTTCAGCTATTCTTGTTAATACTTAACTTTGAACTATTTTTCGGATCATCAGTCATCAAAGCTTGGTAAATATTTGTCAAAGACAATAAGATTTACTTTAAATTTCACATAACTTTCCCCCATTCATTCTCAATTACCCCCCAGTAAACCCACCTTACGCTTAGGGGGTCTCTTAAAACTCAAGGGGCTCAGGGGAGGTAAGAGAGGCGCGGACTCCTGCTGTAACTTTACCTGCTGGTGTCGCTGTTGGACAATGTTTCTTTAGAAAACGAGTGACTTATACATTTTTTAATGTTATATTTTGTCATTTTGAATTGTTTTTGTACTACAATTTTTTCATCCAATATTTTGAGCAGACACTGCCTCCCTTGCCTCCTCCAAGGAAACGCCCCTGATGTACGCCCATCTTTAGTGACAAACCTTACGATGAATGTTAAATAAGATCGTAAGATCTGACAGGGTGTGACAGTGATATCAGTGCTGTCAGTTATCACGTTAAGTTTACTAAGGTGTACCCTATATCCTGAGACCATTAATGATCTGTTTCATCTTTTAACCAAGATCTTACCAGAGACATATTGAACAATCTGACAAACAGTAAAAAGTACAGCTATGGCTCATGTGCGTTTCTTTTTATAAAACTTTTCCTGAATATTTGCTTTGTGAGCCAAAAGGAAGACATTAAAAACCCGCCAGAAGCGCTAGTTTCAAGCTTGCCCACTAAACAAAAATAGTCCAACTCAACGCCAGCGCACATGTCAAGAGTGGTGAGACGGTGTCATTAGTCTAGGGTTTGCTCTGTGATCAATCTGCAGCAAGATCAGACCAAGCATCCTCAGCGGGAGTGTTGAAGACCTCCTTGGCATGATGGCAAAGTCTGTCGCTACTGCAGCTGTGTTTGGGAGGGTACAAAGGGCAGCTCATTTGGCCCTCTGGAAGCCATTTTGTAACGTCTTTCATTGCTCCATTAAAACCAGACGTTTTGGTTCCACATTATGTCCAAACCCAACCCAGCCCTGGCCACATTGCTTTGCTGTGAGGACTTGCGTCACTGGCTGGCAAGAAAGCTGGGAAAGTACAGTAGATTTGTGTCAGGGGTTGAGGAGAAGGTCACTTTGAGCTGTGAGGTCTTGGGAGGTTTTTTTCTCTCACAATGACCTGTAGGAGTTTTTAGTGGCTGACTGGTATTTAATGAACCTATGCTGCCTAAAAACCAACAGACAAAATACTTCATTGGTGTACAACTAATAGTAATACATAACCTTGATACTCTTGCAGGGGGTTTTACTAAAAACATACAAGCATACTACTCTTGCTATAGACCGTTTGCATCAGAGAAACAAGTGCATAGCCATCTAAACAATTTTCTCTTTGAACATCCGTTTTTGCGCTATATATTTCTACCACCATTTGCTGTAAATGCGCTTATGAAGTGGATTTACCAAAAGTTATCATGAGCATTGTAATGTTTAGAGTGGATGTTCTAACAAATGTTGGGAAGATTTTTTTAAATGAGTGGTTCATTCGTAACTTCATACGACCTTACTTTCACGCCATGTAAACGCAAACAGAAGTCCGAAGACAAAGAGTGCTGTGCTGAAAAGGGGCGGAGCTACATAAGGCCTATATGGCAGTAAAAATATTATACTAGCATGCTATTTTGAATTCAGTATATGAATGCAGACGCCTTTAAGTACACAAGCTTGATTTCACGCTAGTTTTTGTTTGTTCATAATGCAACGGTAGTAAATTTTATGCATTGCCGCATAATACCTATAACGGGTATTAGCATAAACTGTTTTCTGTTTTTCAGGCTATTTGTTGTCATGCTAGAGAATCTTGCTTAGTCAGTTAGCTAAAATGCTAATGTTTTTAGCAACTTTCCTGAATCCAGTTTCATGCAAAGACTTTTGAACTCTCTCACCCCCTTCAGTACACTTCAAAAAATTACTTAAGTTTTTATTTTTTAAGTTTTTTTTTTTTTTCTTGTTTTCAAAACATCTCAAAATCTTTAAAACAAGATACATTTATCATTAAAGTATCACTGCATAAGATTTAAAGACTTGTTTTCATGGATCGAGTCTTCAATTATGTGTATTTTCTTTTTAAGAAGAAGAAAAAAAATCTGCCAGTGAAGTAAGACAAAACATACTTGTATTAAAGATTCATTTTATGAAAATAAGTCTTAATATTTTATGCAGCATTACCTCTCAAGTAAATTAATCTTGTTTTAAGGATCTTTACATATTTTAACTGGAAGATTATACAAACATACTCCTTAAGGAAAGGATTTTTGCAGTGTACAGCATGTTGTTTCAAATTACGGGTCCTTTTCAGAAGTCTTTTATATGTGGCCCATATAAAGTGTCTTGCAAAGCTAGGACATGTGTTACACACTGAATAGTACAGAAAGTGTGACAGGATATCATGACAACCTGGCATCTTAAGTGTCACTTTACACCTTCAGAGCTGAGTGAGATCTTCAATCTGATGACCTCCAGTGCTTTTCCCGTAAAAACCAAAGCCTTAGTCCCAGTCCGTCTCTGATCAAGGCTTATTGAGAAATTAATATTGCAATGCCGTGTCCCAAGAGTGAGTCATCTTGCACTACAGTTAATATTCAAACCTCCCATGCATCATTTTACATCAAAGCGAACACAATAATTAAATAATCTTTTTCATAAAACCAAATAATTCATGAAGTTTGCATAAAGCTAAGTAATTTATGAGGCCTCCCTGAGAAAATGGCGAATGAAGAAAACCCCAGGCTTGACTTACGCAGCTCTATAAGCCGAGAAGTGTCAGGGAGGGATGCTAATGAGTATGAATGCTTTCATAACCCACTATCTAATGTAAACATACATCAACACACAAACACTAACACATTTATCACATGCAAGTGGATGCACGCATCATATTTCAATGCAATCTAAAGACATCCAAGTCCATGTTGTTCAGTAACTGTTCTGGATAGCTCACATGAAGATTTTCGAAGTGCCAAGATAGTCTAAAAAACACTATGAAAGCACTATAATAGTAGTCAACATGTCTTGTGTGCTATATTTTGAACCTTCTGAAATCATATGATACATTTTGCAAGGAAATTCACTTAAGTCTTCCATTTCACTGTAGCTCTTAATTCTAATTCTCCATTGTGCGTATTTTGACCTTGCTTGTTGCAACTGCTTACGAAATCAAAATCAATGGCGTTTTGGCGTCAGAGATGTCAAACCTTAAACGACACATAAAATGTGCCATTTTTTATGATCTTTAAAGGAATGTGAAATGTGTGTATCAGTAAATAATGACTTAAATTTCAGAAAAGAATTACATAATATCTTAAGAAATATTAAAAGTCCAATTAAAAAAATATATAAAAAATTCAATTCAAAATATAAAAATATAAAAAAATCCAATTAAAAATAATCAGCATACAAATTTGGAACGATACAAGAGTGAGTAAATAAAAGCAGAATTTAAACTTTTGGATTTTTATTTATAATTTTTTTTATTTTTCATTTTAATTTTTGTACAATAGTTTTTGAATATTTGATATATATGAATGAGCAATTCGTCTGTTTGATCCGACTCTTGCCAAACATACACAGAAATGTTATCAAGAACTCATCAATCCAAGGCACTCGAAAATAATGTGAAAAAGTAAAAAGCCTTTATTTACAAATGTTATTTTTTTTTTAAATAAAATTAAATGTTAAACAAATATAAATATTAGGAAAAAAACTGGAAAAGCTTTTTTTCAGTTTAAGTTGAAGTACTAAAATAAAAAAAGACATAAAATAAAGCTGAATAAGCAATAATTTAATAAAAATGACTAACGCACATAATGAAATTACTAAAATTAAAAAATTAAAATTAAACCAATGTAGCACTTTAGTATAGCGACCAATTCTCACTATTAACTAGTTGCTTATTAGCGTGCATATTACTAAGATATTGGCAATTTATTAGTACTTATAAAGCATATATTCTGCATGACCATATCCTATCGTACATCCCTAATCCTACCCAGTACCTAAATTTAATAACTACCTTACTATTAATAAGCAGCTAATTAGGAGTGTATCGAGGCAGAAGTTGTAGTTAATGGATTGTTAATAGCAAGAATTGAACCTTAAAATAAAGTGTGACCGAAACCGAAAATATAAAAATAAAAGGTAATTTAAAAATAGATAAATAATATAATAGTATGTAGATAATACTAAAATAACACTGAATGATAGTATGATTTTAATTTTCACTTTAAGGGGCAGAAGCTGTAATTCCTTTGCAATAATGTTTGGATGTGTCATGTATGTGGATAAGTTATTGGTCTGTTTTTCTGCCCCCTGCCAAACGTGCCTCGGTATCATTTTCCTTTGACCATTAGAGGTGTATCTCAGTCCAATTGATGAGCCTGTTGTCAAGGAGATGTGGTTTGGCAACAAAGACCCCCAACGCATCCTATCGATCCGTTTACATGAATGGGGTCTTAAAACTGCCACGGAAATAAGGGAATTTGTTTCCCAAATGACTCAGAAAATCCTGTTGCAGAAAAGCAATCTTTTTGGAGATATAATGAAGACAGACCATAGAGAGCTCTGAATATTAATGTACATGCTGTTTCAGATGCTACGTTTGATCTATCGCTTAAAGATTTTAGTATGTGCCCTATTCTGCACTGCAGTTGATTGCATAAGAAGTGGATGTTCTCTGGAGTGTAGAGAAATTAAATTAAACATGAAATCAACTATATCAAAATTTCAAAAATTAACCTATTATACATTCTAGAAACTCTAAAACAATAAAACAATAATCAATCAAAAAAACCATTGTCGCTTTGTGCCTGTCAATCATTTTAGTTTGCTGAGAGGGCTTTTAGGGGTGGAGCTTAAGAAAGGAGGTGGAGAAAATAGATGGAACGCCCACTTTTCACAATCCAATCAATATCAGGAATAAACTCAAGTTATTTTCTCATTTCACTCAGTAAAATAGGTTTCGAATGCATTTTTCGTCAATTTTAACTACTTTATCTAGGTAGGAAAATTAAAGTGAAATGAAGACTGAAAATTACTGAGGTATTTTAATAGAACCATGTCAATATAACACCGACAATATTGGCTCATGACTCAGCGTGGAGGACGAGAGGTCTTTCTTTAATTGTTTCTTCTCTTATCACAAACAAAACAATTAAAAATTGAATGTGCAGCTAAATTGAATAATGAACCATGCAGGGGAAAAAGAAAGCACTAATAAGTATGTCGCTATTTTATCTAAATAGAAGGGGGTGGGTGCGCTGGAAGAGGACAGTCTGTTCTCTCTGTTGTTGCCATGGTGTTCGCCTGACGCGTGGCATAATTCATTATACGGCGGTTAATTAACAGTCCCCTGGGGGACATTTTTCCACAAAGTCACTGTGGAATTTAATTGCGTTGCCTTCCTCCGTCAGGTTGAAAGAGAATGCAAGGGAATTGAATTCAAAGAGTGCTCCAATGAAATCTAGCAATATTCTTCATTGTTCAACTTTTTCTTAAATGTAAATCTGCATTCACAATATATCATATACTGCGCTTGTTTCATAGCAAAATATTTTTTTTATGCACAATATATCATATACAGTCAAACCAAAAATTATTCATACAGCAGATATAATTTTTGATATCTTTTTGATATCACTATAGTTCATTTATGTAAGTGAGCATAGCAAAGTAAAGTAAACTGTGACATATTACACACAAACATTCTTCATACAGTGGAATACCAGTGAAATTAATAAAAATTTAGGACCAAAAATGAATCAGACACTTTGACCTGACCATGCTTTGCTCAAGTGTTTTTTATCTTTAATTGCTAATGCGACCTTTTTACACCACAGACTGAACAAATTGCTTGGTAATTGGTTGTCCTAAAGTGCTATTATCTAATTGTGTACTTAAATTTAACAGCATTTGTTCAACCTAATTCATTACATAGCTCTCTGTCAAAGTTATCTGACATTAACAAGATGAATTTGTTCTGACACAGTTCTTGTCAAATTTTATTACCATTTTCTAAGCTATAGTGAATAAATGTGATGATGTGAGAAATGTTGAAGGTGTTTTTTAAATCAAATTTACTGAATTTAAACTACATAAATTTAAACTACATAAATTTAGTACCTTGACTTATTCTAAAAAAAAATAATGCTGTACATTATAATAATACAGTGCCTGATATGCTTTATTTAAATTTCTATTTAAATTTCTATTTTGTTGTATTTTCAATTTTTCAATTAAAAATAGTAGAGAATTATCATCAATATAATTCAAATAGTTAGCGTATCGACAAGACAAGAAGTTTTTTTGTCATTTAGTTTCTGTTTTTGTCTCGTCACATTTAGTTGCCACACCCACAGAGAGATCTCATTGGTCCAAAAGCTTGCTCCATGGAATATTAATCATCAGTGATGATCTGATTGGCTGTGATTGTGCCAAAACACCCACAAAAATTTTTTTCACTCACCTATTCTAAAAATAAAAAAAAAAAATAAAACAAAACATAATAAAAAATAAAAAACAATGGGGAACCAGAAACTAACTCAGTTAAGATGTTCTGAATTATGCACTTCTGCGATTCCCTGAGCTGTTTTTCTAAACCATTCTGAAATGCCCCACAACTGCATGTGTTTAATATTCTCTCGCTGTGAAAATGGAATTTGCACTTGAGTGGATCCATGTTTAGAGCGCTGGAATGCTGCTGTTATGAGCCTTGACTTCTTGCCTGGAAGCCTTTGTTGGAACACATGGGGCTATTTGGACGTGATGGGTGATCTCCACTCATTTATTCGCTTCAGAGAGAGTCATTTCAGTCAAATTCCACCATTACAGCTCGTGAATTTAAGAACAAGTTGTAGTTGTTATGCTGCAAAAACTGTAGCTTGTATCAGGTTGGTCATTACTAGAAAAAAAGTATGGAACATTATCGTGTTTCTTCTGATTATAGTAATTATAAACATTACATAAAACTAGCAGTTAATGACTATTATAAGACAGACAGACAGAGACAGACAGACAGACAAAGAAATAGAAAGATAGATAAATAGACAGACAGACAAATGGATGGAAGGAAGGAAGGAAGAAAACAAGAAAGAAAGAAAGATGGATGGATGGATGGATGGATGGATGGATGGATGGATAGACAGAGAGATAGATGGATGGAAGGGAGGGAGGGAGGGAAAGAAAGAAAGAAAGAAAGAAAGAAAGAAAGAAAGAAAGAAAGAAAGAAAGAAAGAAAGAAAGAAAGAAAGAAAGAAGAGGGGGAGGGATAGATTATAGAAAGAAAGAGGGAGGGTTGGATGATAGATGGATAGAAAGAAAGAGGGAGGGAGGGAGGGATAGAAAGAAAGAGGGAGGCAGGGAAAGAAGAATGGATCGATAAATGGATAGAAAGAAAGAGGGAGGGTTGGATGATAGATGGATAGAAAGAAAGAGGGAGGGAGGAGGATAGAAAGGAGACAGATGGAGCCAGGGAGGGATGAATATAAGATGGATAGAAGAAAGAGAGAGGGAAGGAATAAAAAAAAGAAGATGGATATGGAATGAATAGATGGATAGAAAAAAAAGGAGAGAAAGAAAGAGGGAGGAAGGGATAGATGGATAGAAAGAAAGAGGGAGGGGAGGATGGATGGTAGAAAGAGAGGGATGAGGGATAGAACAGAGGGCAGATAGGATTAGATAGAAAGAGGGAGATGGATGGATGGATAGATGATAGAAAGAAAGGGAGAGAAAGAAAGAGGGAGGGAGTGGATAGAAAGAAAGAAAGAAAGAAAGAAAGAAAGGCGAGAAAGAAAAGAGGGAGTCGAGTGGCATAACAGAAGAAACTCAATGGATGGATAGATGGATAGACTGATATAGTTTTATTAAAAGAAAATTGATTGGACGGACAGATGTATATATATATTAAATGATAGATGGATAGACTGATATAGTTTTATTAAATGTACTATAAACATTTATATTTGCAATATTTTATATAATTTATTAATTATTAAATGTATTGATTTAATTAGATTCTTATTCAGGCTATCATATAATTAAACTTGTTGTGATGGAATCCCATAAGAGTGTGTGTCTGCTGTCCTGTGATCGATGTTTTGTTTCAGGAGATGTGGGGAGAGCTGGGTTTGGGAACAGATGGTCGTGAGGACGTCGAGACCAGCAGCGGCGACGCAGCAGAAGGCAGCGGCGAGTGCGATGATGAAGACGGCTGTCAAGGATCGGGCCGCAGTGAAGGCGAGACAGGTGAGTTCGTTCGTCCCCTGCATCATGGCTCAAAGACAACTGTCTCTCTGCGTTGACTTGATCCAGAGCTCCCAGGAGAGACATCAGTCCCATGTTGCTTAGAAACCCAGAGCCATTTACTGTGTCTCGTGTTTGTTTTAGGAGGTCAGTCACTTCTTGTTATTTACACTGCTGAACACAACACAGCCATTCGGACCAATATGGTTCCCTTCAGATGACCTGTTCCAGCTCTTGTGTGCCCAGATATCCAATGGCTTATTTAAATCAATAAATGTAACTTGCAATAACTTTAATAATAATAATTCTCAAAGGGCAGTATTGATTAATTTGCAGGTATAATTTGTTTTAAATATAAATCAAAGCTAATTTAAATGATGTTCATGGTAAACCTCATTTATATATATATATATATATTATATATATATATAATATATATATATAGATATATATATATATATATCGTTTTTTTTTTATCCTAATAAGGTAAGAAAATAAACTTGTTTTCTTTCTTGTTTTAAGCATAAATCAAAGCTAAATTTCCCAGTGTGCTATGAAAAAAATTAACTTTTTTTTCTTGTTTTAGGCATCAATCAAAACAAATTTGCATAAGATTCATGGGAAAAAATTATATTTTTTATTTAATTAATTTAATTTAATTTGAAAGCAAATTTGAAGTGTTTTATCTTCAAAACAAACAAACAATAACAATTTCCCATTATGGTAAACATAAATCAAAGCTAAACTGAAAGGTGTCTGAAAGAAAGAAAGAAAGAAAGAAAGAAAGAAGTGTCTGAAAAGAAAGAAAAGAAAGGAAAAGAAGAGAAGGGAAGGAAACAAGGAGAAGGAAGAAGAAGGGAAAGAAAAGAGAAAGAAAGAAAAAAAAGAGAAAGGAAGGAAAAAAGAAAAGAAAGGGGGGAGAAAGGAAAGAAGGAAAAAAGAAAGAAAAGAAAGAAAGAAAGAACAAGAAAGAAAGAAGAAAAGCATAAAACTAAACAAAACTGAAAAGAAAGAAAGAAAGAAAGATGCAAACAAAAACCTTTTAAGCATAAAACTAAACAAAACTGAGTCAAGTTTATATCAAAAAGGTTGACAAGTAAAAACCTTCAAGCAAACAAACAAACAAACAAACAAAAAACTAAGTTTCAAAACTGAATGAGATGTGTTAACCACCAAACAAACAAACAAACAAACAAACAAAAAAACTATTTACCAGTGTGGTAAGAAAAAGAAAGTTGTTCTGTTGTTTTAAGCATAAATCAAAGCAAAATTGTATGAGGTTTATGTCGAAAGAAAGAAAGAAAGAAAGAAAGAAAGAAATAACTTTTAAACAAAACTAAACAAAAGTGAATTAAGTTTATATAAGTTTAAGTTTATATTGCCAGTAAAAACCTTCTAAATTCTAAATATATTCTCTGAAACTCAGTGTTGTCTTACAAAAGTTTACTTCCACACAAAATAAAACATTGAGGTTGTTTTCAGTTTACTATATTATTTGTATCATTTTATATTATATTTTATCAATGAAAACAAATGCCTTATAACAAGTAAGAAAGCTTAAGATAGATCTACTTTGGTGTTCATGGTAGATCTGTGCGCTGCTCCACTAGCATGCTGGATGCACTCAGGGACTGCACTAAATAATGGATTTCACCTTATAATAGATGAAAAGAATTGTGTGTAGCGAGTTATTGCACCATTTTTCAAAGAGCGCCCACTGTTCTTTTAGTCTGTTGCTCAGGAGTCCGGCCTCGTCGCTGCTTCTGTAAGGTCATACATCTTTGTCCAGTGCTCTCAGATACATTTCCAAATTGCATCCCTGCTTTAAAAATTCTAGCTTTGTGCTGATTCAGTTGGCTGAGGCTGTGCTTTTATGACATTATTCTGTAAAATCATTCCCAGCCCTTGATTAAATGTATTTCTTTTTTTTATTTATTATATATTTATATAATACATATGTATTTGTTTATTTATTTATACTATTACCCAATATGTATGTGTATGTGTGTATATATATATAGATATATATATATATATATATATATATATATATATATATATATATATATATATATGTACACACATATATCGCTAGCTATATATATATATATATATATATATATATATATATATATGTGCACACACTTATTTATTCATTCATTTATATTATTCATTTCATTCACGTGTCATTTCTATTTTTATTAAATATACACAAATGATTAAACATTTTCACACTTTTATTAGCATTGTTTGGGAAAAACAGCTTATTTGGAAATTGCACGCAAACACAAATTTATCTGCAATAAATATATCACTCATCTTGGTTTTCTTCACACATTTTTAGTGGGTATTGTATTTTGGTTTTTTTATTTTATTAAACTGATACATTTATTTTAATTTACCAATTTTATGGTATTTGTATTAAGTGCAATGTTTTGTTTTTATTTTAAATTATTTATTTTCATTTGACTTTTTTATAATTTACCTTTTTTTAGTATATTTGTATTTTTTTTAAATATATGTATTTAAATAAAATAAAACACTAAGAATTAAATTATAAAAATGTCAAATTAAAATGTATACTTTTAAAATACAAACAATGTATTTTACATTTGTATTATTACATTTTTTATTTAGTTATTTAATTTCTATATTAAAAATATATATTTATTTTATGATAAAATTTTAGCAAATGTTTTATTTTTAAAGTTTTTTATTTTAAAATGTATTGATATATTTTGTATTATTTATAAAAATGAATATATAATTAATTATTAGCATTTCATAAACTCAAAAACTCATCATGAACCCCATGAATTTGCAAACCCCAATCTGGCAAACTCTGGCGAACTAGCTTGGTTTATCATATAGAACTTTAAAAGTGTAATACAGTATATTCTTCTGATGGTTTTTCATAGTTTAAGATTGTAAATCCATAAAGTCTAATTTGAAATCCATTTTAAAAGTAGAAAACCTAAAATTTTTTTTTTTTTTTTTTTTTTTTTTTTGTAAATAAAAATCAGCCCTTGCGACATAAAAGTGTATTTGAAGAGTTGAAGAAACACCAAACAAAGAATAACTCTGATCCAACACCAATTCCCTTGAATGTCTTTCGATTTCATACTGAAATTAAGAAGTCGTATGACAATTGTCTTTCCTCCATCATTCATGATGACAGTTTTTCAACAAGAGCTGCTGAGGATGAATTACAGATAATAACAAATTGAGAAAAGTTATGTTTACCTCTTCAGGTAGCCTCACAAATCTGAAACGGGGTTTTTTTTTTTCCAATGACAAATGCCCATCAAAATAAATTCCTGCCTCTGCCGTTATAAATCCCTCAAATCCCTTGAGTTGATGAAAACTGGATTGCTGAATGACAGCACGTCTCATCCAGGGTCACGGAGGTATAGTTTCCCCTACAGCAACCACAGAGCTGGTCACAATCAATCAATTATTCATTTTGCAGGAAACGGTTCATTAACAGAGACCAGAGCACTATGATCCCCAGCGCTCCGGCTCTCTGTCGTCTTTCTCTTCATGCTCCATGTCTCTGACCAATGATGCTGAGATAAGCACACTGACACAAGATGTGCAGTTCCCATTGTTTGTTTTCTTCAAGCGAACCTCAATGTAATTGACCGTGACTGCGACACACACAAATAAACATTGCTGCAGTTTCACCTCAGCCTCGGATGAATAGAGACAAAAGCCGAGGTCTGTTTTCATGTGTGCTTCCGAACGTGGGATGGGAATGTTATTTATTTATTTTTTTGCATGCGCCTCTTTTGAGATCCATAAAATTCCTCATTGATCGTTTCCTGCAGTACCCCAGAGATTCAGATCTGAGACGTTTGCAGTGGCTGTCTGCGTCAATAATGCTAATAGAGTTTGGTGAAGATGGAAACTGTCATGTTTAAACTCAAGACCTGATTTCTTGAACCATATCCCTTGTTACATTTAAAATAATTTTTTTCAATTAAGGGCTCTGTATTTGAATCCATGATGCTTAAAATTTGAGGCAAACTTCAGTGATGTTTGTATTTGGGGCTCAGGAGAATGGAAATGTTGCAGGCCAGACTCAACCTCATGTCAGAATATTATTATTTTAATAATAAAAAATATTTATTACAACAAAAAACAAACAAAAAAATAAAAAAAACAACACTTTTTTTTCCCCCACTATTCATCATCAGATCACAAAAAACATCTTCAACAAGCCTCCTATTGTATCCTGACCAGCCTAAGGCACACCTGTGCAATAATCATGCTGTCTAATCAGCATCTTGACATGCCACACCTGTGAGGTGGATGGATTATCTCGGCAAAGAAGTGCTCACGAACACAGATTTAGACAGATTTGTGAACAATATCTGATAGAAATAGGCCTTTTGTGTACACAGAAAAAGTCTTAGATCTCTGAGTTCAGCTCATGAAAAATGGGGGAAAAAACAAAAGTGTTGCATTTATAATTTTGTTCAGTGTATATACAATTTAGATTTTTGATCTTTATTATTCTTTATGCATACATTTTTTATTTATATATAATTATATATTATATGTAGTATTTTTTTAATAATTTTTTTTATTTTATTATATTTTATTTTAGTATATACTAAATTCCAAATGATGTTTAAAATGGTTTTAGATGGAGTATAGTGTGTCACACCACAGGACACACCTGGTAATGGGCAGGGGCTTCAAGTTTATCTGTTTTCTTAATTTATTCTTCTTTTGTTTTGTCCTTTTTTGTCCGTCAGTAGACCTCTGACTCTGCAGTGTGTGAGGGGGATGTGGTATTTAAAATGTAACTCTATCCAGTTGTTTATGGAACCGGAGTCTGATAAGCACTTGCTGAGGCTGTAACCTCCAGCCAAATGAAATGAAATCTTGTCACACCAGTGTGTGTGTGTGTGTGTGTGTGTGTGTGTGTGTGTGTGTGTGTGTGTGTGTGTGTGTGTGTGTGTGTGTGTGTGTGTGTGTGTCCCCGCATGTGCAGTGTGAGTGCTTATTGTTTGGTCCCTGATAGCCATCTGCATAGAAAACAAAGGCCGGAAAAAACTGTTTGATGACTACCTGACTTTGACTGTAATATTCCCAAAAAATATCTATCTATCAATCTATCTGGCCGTCTGTCTGTCTGTCTGTCTTGATCTTGATCTAGCTATCTATCTATAATCTATTTGTAACGTTCTCTGTCAAAAAATCTATCTTTCTATCTATCTATCTGTCCATTATCTATCTTTTCTTCGTCTTCTTTCTTCTCTTCTCTTTCTTTCTATCTTTCTATCTTTTCTATCTATCAGACAGATCTATCTAAAATAAATAAAAGTAAAAAATAAAAGATAAATCTATTAACTATAATCGTAATTTTATATATTTCTATATAAGTTTTATTTTAATACAATATTATAGAAAAAAAAACAAAAAAAAACATAAAACATGTATTTGTAATTTTATATATTTCTATATAAGTTTTATTTTAATACAATATTATAGAAATAATAACCACAATATTTAAATGAGATTTAATATATGTTATATGGTACTTTCTATAATACATTACTTTATATAATGCAGAATCAGTGTTGGAAGTATACATACATACATACTGTATACACGCACACACACACACACGTATGTATATGTGTGTGTGTGTGTGTTTGTGTCACATTACTTATTCACAATACTTATTTTAAAATTAAAAGTTAAAAATAAAAATTACACATAAATAAAACAAAAATATATGTAATATTTCATGACAAGTTGTGACAAGTAGTGATAGGAGAGGAGAGGGAGGAACAGGATTGGGAATAGAACTGTTGCCACCCAGAAGGCAATGACTCTGATTTATTTCGAATTTCTAATGCATTTACAGTAATATAGCATTGTGTGTGTAATATTCTAATGCATAGATCACATTTCTACTTTGCCAATGCCAGACCACAGGTGAGGGTTGAATTTTTAGGACGATAACCGAAAGGTTGTAGGCTTGATCCTTGCCACAAGGATCTATGAAATGTCACCATCACGCCCTTGAGCAAAACACAAGCCCGGGTTTCTCCAGTAGGACCATCCTTATGATAAGCATACTGTACGTTGCTTAACAGGCCGAGTCATGCAGAAATAAAAGAGTCAAAGCCAAAATGAAGGTCTGGGATTGTGCTGGTCACCAGACCGTCCTCCAATCTCTCCTCCAATTTGATTAATTAAGTGACATCTACACCGGCGCTATTGAATGGCTGTTGTTGAGAGTGAGCGAAGGCTCATTACTCAATCTGCCAACTCAAGAGCTCAGTGAAGAAGATCACTCCAGCTTAATATATCAATTAATGCTGTTATTGTGCACGGATGAATTACAAAAGCGAGTGTGTGTTTGCTTTCTGCAGCGGTTTGGGTTGCTGTTGCGCTCAAGCGGGTGTGTGTTGGGTCTGCTGCCGCATGCATCCCTTGGGAACCGTGGCTTGAGTAATGAAGGACTCATTACTGATTCAAGAAGGACTGCGAGAGATACCTTTACACCCCCAACCTCAAACCTCTAGTGAAGGTCAAACAATACCAGAGGGTGGGTGGGTGTGTGTGTGTATGTGACCCGAATTTGTCTTTTATGCAAATTATCTTCACTTTTAGCAAGAGAGTATGTGATTTGCCTCATTTATTTTTGTAATGTGAGTTTAAAAAATGCAAGCGGGATTTAATTTTATCTATTGGTAATTGATTGTGTCATGAAAAGTCAATGCATGTCAGAATCGACATGGTAAGGAAAGTCATTTTATATATTTATATCATTTATTCATTAATTTAGTAATATTTTATTTATTTCTATTTGATATATATAACAATTATATTAATATATATTTTTATTATTTACATTTTTAATTATATATTATAGAGATTTTGAATGATCCTAATTATCCTTTTAATTACATATTGTGTTAATATTTATACTGTATATTAAAACATTAGTTTTATATAGTACATATTTATATAATACAGTATATAAATAATTAAATTTAAAGGTCATTTATATATGAATATATGGAATTGTGTGTGTATGTATGTGTGTGTATGTATACAGAACTTTTCATATCACAATAAATAAAAAATACAAATATGTATTAAGAACAATGAATGAATGAATAAATAAATAAAATGACTTTTCTTTCCACCTGACATTATGAATCCCTTGTATGTCGATTCTGACATGCATCATTGACTTTTCACAACCCAATCAATAGACACACACACACACACACACACACACACACACACACACACACACACACACACAAGTACAATATCATTAGTATAAAAATATCAGTATTCTTTAAATATTATTATTAGTTATATTGATAAATTCATGTGCAAAAGCTAGCTGGAGCATGTTATTGCATTACAATCGTTTTATTATTATTATTTAAAAATAATTTGCACTGATAAGTCATTCACAATAGAGTTTAAATTATTTATAATTTCATACTGAGTAGAAAGATCAAAAGATCTGTGTACATTGCAACAATTTATAATTTTTGCCAGTGTAAATGTAAACATCTACATATAATACAATACAAACAGGTCCTGGGTGAACTGCAAGGAAAACAGTTTATTTAAAAACCATGACTGTTGTTAGTTTGGCATATACCGGCGGCTACACTCATGTTACTGCATTGGCATTCATGTGTGTCTGGGTTCATAATTATCAGATTGTTTTCCCAGCATCAGACATGGAAGCGGGCAAGCTCTGACAGCTTGGTGAACTCTGATTAAGGTGACCTCATCTCCTGTGAATGTGCCGTCGTCTGTTTGTCAGCACCTGCTTCTTTCTCCTTTTTTCAATAAGTCCTTGTTTTTATATATTACAATCACAAACAGGATTTTTTTGGACTAGATGCCAGTGCAGCTAATGCTAACATAATTTAAGATCCACTGGCTTTCCTCACCCTTCCCCCAGCAACACAGACGGGGAAGAGGGGAGGAAGATTAGATTGACTCCCAAAGGAAAAGCCAGTTTCCACCTCCAGCTGTGGAGATATTGCAGGCATTGTTTCAGAGAGTGTATGTTTGCTTACCTTTAGCCCCAGTCTTAAAGGGATAGCTCACCCAAAAAATAAAATTCTGTCATTGATTACTTACCCTTAAGTCGTTCCAAACCCATAAGACCTTCATTCATCTTTGGAACACAGATTAAGATATTTCATCCAGTCTGCTGTGGCTTGCCTCCATTTTGGAGAGTATCACGACGCATGCACGCACTTCCGATTCCTATAAACAATGGATGCGTGTGTTGACGTAAGCAGCAGCGCAATGCGCATGCATTGTTACAATGAAGTGGAAGTGCGCAAATGCATCGTGATACTCTCCAAAATGGAGGCAAGCCACATCAGACTTGATGAGGAGAAAATCTGTTGGACAAAGTTGTTATTTTTGTTTTCTTTGTGCACAAAAAAAGTATTCTTGTAGCTTCGTAAAATTACAGTTGAACCCCTGATGTCACATGGACTATTTTACCGATGTCCTTACTACGTTTCTGGACCTTGATCGTGGTAGTACCCTTGCTGTTTATGGGAGGGTCAAAGAGATCTCGGAATGCATCAAAAATTTCTTAATTTGTGTTCCGAAGATGAAGGTCTTATGGGTTTGGAACGACTTCAGGGTAATTAATGACAGAATTTTCATTTTTGGGTGAACTAACCCTTTAATAAAAACAATGTTCCTTTTAAAATGTTTAAGTGCTAGTGCTTTAGCTACATACATTTATATTTGTTTAAGTGCTAGTGCTTTAGCTACATACATTTATTTGTAATCCTATTAAGTGCTAGTGCTTTAGCTACATACATTTATTTGTAATCCTATTATTACTAGGTTCTATTCTGTATTTGAAATACATTCTGTGAAAATATCTTCACCAACAGTATTGGTGATTTTAGTATTAGTATTTCCCCATATCAGAACGTCCTTATGATTTTATTTATATTTGATGAACATTCTAAGAAGATTTTTTGTTCTAATTACAACAATAAAACAGGACATTTTAACATTCTTAGAATATTAGCTGTCAAATAACATGTTTTGTTTTTATTAGTATTTAGTGTGAAAAATGTTAGTAGAATGTTTTAAGAAACATTTATGTAACCTTTAAATAACGTTATATAATCGCGACAAGAAAACTTTAAATTTTAATGTTAGAAAATTATAAATAAATATTCACATAATGTTATATTTTGGGTTAAACTAACGGAAGTAGAATGTTGTAAGAAATGTTTTTGTGACTTTTAAATAATATTATGATCATAACATATACCATAACAAGAAAACTGGATATTTTAATGTTCTAGAAAATAATGAATAAATGTTCAAATAACAGTTCGAATAACTTTTGGGGGGTAAAAAGAACTAATATTTGTCAATACAAAAGTAATCAGTCCAATGTTGTAAAAAAAATGTTTTTGTAACTTTTGAATAATATTATAATCATGACAAGAAAACCTTTCAAAACAATGATCCCACAACGTTTTTAGAACCTAAATTTGTTACCTGGCTAGCAACTCTGAGGTGTTTACAAGAAGGCTGCCAAGATAGGACTCTGTGAATTCAAGCAATTTGAATGTTATTTGCGTATTAACCATATTAGCATTTTTTACCCCAGCTCTGAACACTCTTCAGTATGTGAACATATTTTATATTCTCTAGACACCTTGATTATGAAGAAAGCTGAATTTCTAGCGTCTGGCTGCATAAACTCAGTGCGCGTCTGGCATTGCTGGTAAGGTATTATATATCCACACCTGCTTCTCCCACCTTAAAAAAAAAAAAAAAAAAAAAAACTAAACTAAATGAATGAATGGAGATGTTTTGTCTTCGTTCTCATAAACATCAAGAGTGTTAGCGACTGCCAAGAACCACACATAATTATACTCACTTTGTGGGTGGACAAGTTAACAATAGCGTCCTGTCTGCTTTTAGACATTATGTTTCTCATGGAAAACTCATAATTAAACTGCTGAATGCAGAAAAATTAATGAAAGTCATTATTCAGTTTTTGATGTTAAAAAGAGATGATTTTAAAGCATTAAATTGTGTTGGTGTCATTAGTTATTCAGGATGATTTGATTTAATATCTTCATACAATGTCTGGGGAAAAGGTACAATAATGCTTCAAGCAAACATAATATGTGCAATATATATAATGAATAGATAAATACTACCATTCAAGAGTTTGAGGATAAAGTCAGGATAAAGACCCAACCCCTCTAATCTTTTAAATTGCAGTGTACATGTTGCAGTAAATCTTATAAGAAAATAATGCAGTCTTGCATATGTGACTGTGCTAACAAAATTAGTCACAATGAGCAAAAGTTCTTATTTTGTTATTCTCTATGTACAAAAATGTATCATATTCTGCACATTATAGTTATATAGAAATAGTATGTAGTATGTTAGCATGCTTTTCTGAAGATTAGCATTAGTGCACCTTTAAAGGGACAGTTCAGTGGAGATATTAAAGGCACTGTTTCAGATAGTGTATGTTTGCTTACCTTTAGCCCCAGTCTTAAAGGGATAGTTCACCCAAAAATGAAAATTCCATCATTAATTCTTCACCCTCATGTTGTTCCAAACCTGTAAGACCTTTGTTCATTTTTGGAAGATAAATTAAGATATTTGTAATGATATCTGCAAGCTTTCTGACCCTCCATCGACAGCAATGCAACTACCACATTCAAGGCCCAGAAAGGTGGAAGAGACATCATTAAAATAGTCCACGTGACTTCAGTGGTTCAACAATTATGTTACCTTTGGAATGTCATGAGGGTGAGTAATTAATGACAGAATTTAGAATTTTTATTTTTGGATGAACTATCCCTTTAACACAGGGAAAAACATTCTTCCAGTAATGTTAACAGAATGTTTGTTCAAATTTAGCTGGTCTTGAATAGCATTCTCAAAATGTTATGATCCGTGTTCCACAAAAATTATGCTTATCCATAATTCATGGAATGTGTTTTTTTTTGTTTTTTTGAAACATTTTAGTTGAACATTTTTAAACATTTTATTTTAACATTTTTAAGTCAATTTTTTCATAATTTTTTTATGTTACTGATGGTTGGACATTCAAAAGTAATATTTCCATAATGTTTATACAATGATTTCTCCAATGTTTACATTACCAAGAAAAATTAGACAGGGAACATTTAGAAACAATGTTTTCATAATGTCATGGGAACATTACCAAAACATTCTTTGAACATATTTTGATTACCTGAGAAGTTGTTGCGATAAACTTGTTCTACGTAAAAGTTGCAGAGTCTGAGGAGCTGTCTTTTGAAATGCAAAATAAGTTAAGGGCAAGTAAAAGTCTTGTAAATCTTGTATACTTTTCATTTTTTTTCTCGTTCATCATTGTTTCTCAGCTGGAAGTTGGCAAAACTAGGCCAAAGCGAGCCCAGCGCACACTTCACTGTCATGATAATATATTCAGTCTGTTGGCTGTGTTCTGTGAGGCGTTCAGTACCACCGGTCTCCGCCGTCTAGTTTCAGATCTCTGCCGTCTCGGGAGTTGCCATGTGACCTGTGGAGGCTTGTTCCTGCAACAGCTAGAGGTTCATGGGAAAGATTCGAAATGCAATCATTCTTCCTGTCATGTGCGATCATGCTTCACCTGCGTGTTTGATAGACAGAAGGTAAACATGATTTTACAGAGGCGTAATTATACTGTTTGCCTTTGACTTACGAATGAGTGGCCAAGTTGTGGCATTGGCGCATTTTGGCATTTAACAACTATGAGCGTAGAAACTGTATGCATATTTAATATCCGTCTGATAAAAATTTGAAACCTGAGATATGGCTATAAAGATGTCTGTCAGATTTTTGACTTTCAGTATAATGTCTGCACCACACTGCAGCTAATTCAGGCATTGAACCAGCAATAAAACAGTAATATTGAGAATTTTCTATTACAGTTTAAAATAATTGGTTTCTTTTTGAATATATATTTTAAAATGTAATTTATTCCTGTGACGGAAAAGCTGAATTTTGATTACTTCAGTCTTCAGTGTCAAATGATCCTTCAGAAATCATTCTAATATGCTGATTTGATGGTCAAGAAACATTTCTTATTATTCTAAATTTTGAAAACAGTTGTGCTGCATGGTAAGATTTATTTTTCTTTTGAAATCATGATACTTTTTTCAGGACTTTTTAATGCTCAAAAGAAGAATCCTTTTAAATAGAAATCTTTTGTAACATTATAAATGTCTTTATTGTCACTTTTGAACAATTTAATGCATCCTTACTTAATGAAAAGATGAACTTTTATTATAGAAAAAATTACGTACAGTAATATATATCAATATTTTATGCTTATTTATTTCCTTATTTATTTAAATAAATATTAAAAAAAAAATAATTTATATTTTTATATATTTATAAAAATTGTTTATCTTTGCTGTTATGCAGTGTTGGTTGCTTTCAGTGTTGATGCCTTTGGTTATCAGCAAAAAATACATCTAAAATCCTGCACAGTTTTCATTTTGCTATATTCAAACATACAATAGCGATATTAGGCATTCAACAATGCAAATACATTCCCATGCTCTCTAAAAACCAATGTACATGTTGCCTAAAACACCGTAGCATCTGGCCCATGCTGTTTCCAGAGGCAAAGGAAAAAACAATATGCTAAATAATTCGATTCTCCAACATTCTCACTTTCTGCATCAGCAAGAATCCTCAATTTCACACGACTGCTGCATATTTAGTGTGATATTATACAGCGTATGTGAACATTCCACACATCTTTCCTGTCAATGCCACCAGCCCGCAGGCATTCGCTCTCTGGTCTGATACGAATCAGATCCTTTTACCGTTTTAATTGGCATCAACAGATCTCCTCGCTGTGATTGTGAATAAATGAAAGCTTTGTGTGTTGTACACACGGCACAATGGCTATTGTATGAGAATCTCAGGTTGGATTTCATTGGGAAGAGGTGTGACTGTTGTTTTCGTCTCGCCCTGCCTAGTTGCGTCTGGGACGAATTTGTTGCAAAATTAGGTAAACGGATGCCTCGGAAACATAAAACCATGAATGTGTTTGTTTGAGCCCAGACATCCACATGTTAAGTCATTCGTCTGTGTTCGTATGGACACTATGCATCATTTCATTGTGACACGTTAATGTGTTGCCGTCTGTTGGTTTGTTCATGAGTGCGGCAGCTCTCGACTCGTAGCCTGATGCTGATATATGGCCTCACTCATCTGCTGTGCAATGCACATATGTTCAACCAAGAACATTAATGTGTGTGCGTAGCTCCACAAAGTGCATTTGTTACTGTAACCACATTGAACTTGCTCCTGAAGTGGTCTTTCTGTTGTCGAAGGATTGATTTTTTATCATACACTCTTAAAATGAAAGATTCCAAAAATGGGTTCTCGTAGTGATGCCATCGATTTTAAGAACCATTTTGGGTTCCACACAGAATCTTTCAGTGAACAGTTCTTGCACTCTTAAAAATAAAGGTTTTCTATTGGTATTGATGGTTCCATGAAGAACATCCATGGAATCCTTCCATTCAGGATCTGGTTTGAGACTGGCAAAACAGGGTCATGTGAAACACATGGCTAGTGTTACAATTTTCCATTACAAACCCAAAACGGTTCTTCTTTTGCATCGCTACACCCTCAAAAATCCTTTATATTGGTAAAACATTCTTCACACTAAAAAAAAAAAGGTTATTTAAGAGGTGTTCACTGAAAGGTTCTTTGGAGACTTCTATTGCATTGCATTGAAAATCTTGTTTAAATGTAATATCTGCACCTCATTCTTACGCATTTTGTTCATTTTTCTTCCTACAGTGCTCACTAAAAAGAAAATCAATGTACAAATTTCACCACGGGACGCCATTATCCCAATCCAGACCCCCAACTCCAGATCCAAACCGGGCGCGCCCAACAATGGAGTCGCCCACATCTCAACCTTCCTATTTCTTCCTCTCTTACTCATAATACAGCTCCTTCTGTAGCCCGATGGCATCTGACGCACAGTAAAAAGACTGAATGATTCAAGCATGCCTTTGCACTAGGCCCTCAGAAGTCTGCACATTTGTCTTCTGATCTCATCAGATGCTTAGTAAGTTCTCATGTCGGCCTTACACAGATACGACTATTCACAAACTGGTTATTCATTTGCTCTGGCCTGTTTTAAAGGGTTTATGTAGCTACTAAGTAGTGTACACAGACATAAATGTGTGATCATGGTACACCATGATTTCTTTGGTGGTTTTACTGTCATATTTTATAGTTCTGCTATTTTGCAACTTCACTGAATAAGGATTTACAATTACATTCATCTAGTTCGGTACAATTGTGAGTAACACATCACATCCTGAATTCATTCACACCTTCGTGTAGGAGTTACATGATGGAAAGGCTGTTTTGTTTTTATAAATGTGTGAGCATTATTGTATGTGTGGATTATATTCAAGAAAGAATGAGCTATTTTAATTCTCCTTTTATCAGTTTACCTGGGTGAATCTTACAATGGAAAATACATTTGCATTTCTTTGTATTACAATAATGAGAATTTGAGAGCTAAAATCTACGTAATTGACACAAAGATAAAACAAGTAATGCAAAAATCTGTAAATATGTTTTCTTTCTTTTGATTTTGAAATGAAAAATGACCCAGTTTTTGTAAGATTGACCCACGTGCTTGTGCAATTCTAGGGCTTTTTTGTAAAAAGTCAAATTGTACATTTAACATATTTATACTGAAATCTATGTAAACAACGTGTGTGTTGTTCATATAACCATTTAAAACAATGCAAACAGATTTTAATTAACTCTAGGATGTTGAAACGCTTTATTTTTAGAAGTCTTTCCTAACATTGGCATTTAACCCTTCTAGACGCAACATTTCCCTATATAGTCTATTATTTGATTTGACAGTTCTCAGTGACGTCACAGTCTTAAACTTTTGTTTTTAATTAATTAATGTCACTTTCCATGTAGCTCTGACGCCTTGTATCATGTTACTGTAAGTGCTCGCACATAAATCGATCAATAAAATATCATATTTTCAATGTAGGCCTTGTGTCTTTTCTTTTTTTCATCTCTCTCCCTCTCTTTCGCGCTCTCACTCTTGCTCTTTGAAATTTAAATTTTAAATTGTTTCCTATTTTCGCGGGGTTCTTCTCGTCTAGTATTTTATCTTGCCTTTTCCTGTCACCTTTGGATCCGGGTTTGTATATCCAAATACACGTTTTCAGCCCGATCTGAACCTGTTTTGTATCAATTACCAAATTTCTGACAACATATTCTGTGCTCTATAACTAAGCGATGTTTGCAATAAACCCCTTCACCCAGAACGCACAATTAAGTCGCCATGTCTTTCCGCAGACATGCTGTAATTTATGCTGCTTTTTTAATTAGCTGTATCTTATTATTTAGATGCCAATTAAGCTGTCATGAACATTTCCTGGTCTCCAGCCACACTGGAACCCTTCATTTCTCCATTGCGATTTTGTGCCAACAAAGTGCATATGGCAACTGTCAAAAGAAATGATGACTTTGAAACTGCTTTGAGCTTAAAGGTGAGAGCTGTATTATTTGTTCAGTTCGGTCAATCATGACTCACTTTCATTTCTCACCGGCATGGCTATGCACTTATTGTCGTTGTGAGAATAGGCAAATTTTTCTTCTTCATGCAGCTGTGTAACCCTATGTAGCCTAATTGAAATAAACCCGCTCAACACAAACCCGCAAGAATTTAAGTGCACTTAATTAGATGTGTCTTGACTGAAAAATAACAGGCTTTCGCAGCTGACTGTGTTCTCGTTTCAGCCTATAACCGATTCACTCTGTTATATGATCGCGTCCATTTAATATCCCACCTCAAAATCAATTGCCATGCGGGATACATTGTGTCACAGTAGTCTGGGAAGGCGGCAGGGGGCGTCGACTACCACCAGCAGGTGTCTTTACACCCACCCTTCTTCTTTATTCAACCAAAGGGCTGGACTTGTTCGGTAATGTTAGGAAATTCATTCGAAATTGGAACGAAGGGATCAATTCAATGAATCGATTCATTTGATTCATCAGGCCAAAATGTTCCTCGAACGATTCTTCCTTATGCTTGAATTGTTTTTGCTTTAGTATTTTTTTTTTTTTAATTAGCTTATTCAATTTGATGCATGAAAATACTGTATTCAGCTCTTTAAGACAAACGTTTTAACCTATTGTTTGTCTCCAACATTTAATTCATCTTACAGTTTTACTCCCAAGCCAATTTCTCAGCTCATTTTGGGCTGCCGATTTTCGCTGCTGGATGAGAAAAAAATACCAACGCACTCAAAGAAGAACTACAACTGAGTAAATGTTCATGAATTGTTCACTGACTTGCTCAATACCAAACTTGATGAAAGGTTTCCTGATCTTAACTAGGCTAGTTCTCACAAAACACAACAGTCAGACTAATGGAAGCACATTTGAAGAAGCAACCCCTCTTAGGTTCGTTTAATAAAAAAATAAAATAAAAGTAGCAAATCGATTCCCCCGAATCGTTAAAAGGAGCCGATTCAGTAGAACGACTCGTTCGCGAATCGGACATCATCACTATTGTTCAGTGGGAACGGGACAGTAGAGAGACAGACAGCACAGAAGCTCACAGTAGCAACACTGAGCGCTTTATACCGCAATTCCTCCCACAGTATTTACTGTTCATACTATAGTAGCTACTTATAGGGATATCATTAGGCTATTTGTTATGCATTATTAATAGTGCGTAAAGACATGAGCACCAGAAACAGATCCCCACCGGACTGATCAATAACACACATCCTCTTTCATCAGGACCACCGGTTTTAAACCTGGACGCGCGTTTACATCCCTAAACAAGTGGATTTTATTCTCTATCCTGCATTTGCAGACACAGTCGGATGCGTTGAATCGCTGCGTGAAGTGCAGAGCATCAGCGTCAGTGGACTTCTTCCTCCTCCTCGGTCTCTGGATCCGGACACAATGGATCTGACAGCGGTCGCGCTGCTCGTGTCGTTCATCTCCGTGTCTCTGTCCGCGGATAACGCGGGCGGCAAAGTGCGGAGCTGCGCGGACGTGCGCCAGTTCTACAGCGGCAAAGGCTTCACGTTAAGCGGCGTCCCTGAGTCCGAGATATCAGGTATGAATTACCGGTGACAGAGGTCATTGTTACCGGTACTACGGTCTCATTCATATTCAACACTGTCATTTCTCTGTGTTTACTAGGTGTGTTTATGTAGTTTATCTACCTCACACGATAATTAAAGTCTATCTATCTATCTATCTATCTATCTATCTATCTATCTAAATTCTGTCTTGCCTGTTCATCTTTTTGTCTACCTATTTCTTTTTGTCTTTCTTTCTTTGAGTTTCTATCTGTCTATCCATTTGTTTGTCCCTATCTATCTATCTATCTATCTATCTATCTATCTATCTATCTATCTAAAATATATATCTACCTACCTACCTACCTAAAGTCTGTCTGTCTTGCCTGTTCATCTTTTTGTCTACCTATTTCTTTTTGTCTTTCTTTCGGTTTCAATCTGTCTATCCATTTGCTTGTCCTTATCTATCTATCTATCTATCTATCTATCTATCTATCTATCTATCTATCTATCTATCTATCTATCTATCTATCTATCCCATTGTCTTCTGCCTGTCTTTTTGTGTTTTTTCATATGTCATCAACCATTTTTAGCAGTTTTGCACCCGACATGTTCCTCTTGCTCCATGAGGTGTTTGTTCTTAATGTCAAGTTCAGAAAGCACTTGAACAGATGGAGGGTCCCAGACAAAAGCGCTGCTCGCCATGCTGAAAAGAACAATAGGCAAAACTGTAACAGCTAAAACGGGGCTAAACCTGGCGTAATGTTGCTCGCGAGCGGCTTCCCCATTAAAAATGACCTTTCGGTTCATTCATCAGTTTTATACACATACCCACCTGATGTCTGGATCCCCATGTGGTTTGAAAAAGCATGCTGGAGCTGATCTCCAACAGTATGTGGTCCCTGTAGGTCATGTTATGATGAACACAGTGACGGCTGGAGTCTTAGGTTTCCCTCAGGGTTGCAATCTAGGAGTAAAAACCTCACTGTAATTGTAATTTCTGTGGTTTGTCTGCAATTTGTAGTATTAATTAGTACTAGTGGTGTTATTAAATAGACGCACGCCAGTGAGAAGTCAATAAATCATGTCATATGTGCAAATCTCATGATTTTCTTTGTCATTTGAAAGTAACAGGCAGCAAATGAAATCCGTTCAGTCAGCAAGGGATTCGTAGCTGCTGCCAGTGATTTTTTAAAATTCCCATTAGAGGCCAAAAAATGTTGGCAGGTTGTGAATATGTCCAATGCATGCTGGGTAGCATGAAATCCGCCATCAGTCTTTATGACACAGCCGTCTTTTTGATAATAGGTGGCACATTATAACCGGTAATATGTCACCAATCAGTCTGCATAAACATGCAATTATATCAGTGCATGATGCGCTCCCAGTTGTTTTTTGTTTGACAGAATTCCTCTGGGATCCATATGTCTAATTGTGCTGTGTGCCCAAGAAGCTAAAAGAGATAAATGATCGCACATGTGCCACGCTAACACATAAACACTTGTAAATAAAGCACAATTTACACAATATTGCCATTATTCAATGCACTTTTTCTGTAAGACAATGAAAATATATCAGTACAATATATATTCTGCCTTCCAGTTGTGTTCAACACACACAAACATCACCTCAGCAGCCCCCCTCAGTAATAAGTGTATTTGAGGCATTATAGTTCGGCATCCTCAGCACATTTGAGAGGCTGAGAGAAACAAAGAGTTCCTATTGGCCAAGAGGAAATTCTCAAGGTCATCGCCTGCGGTCTCAATGACAGAAGGGGGGAGATGAGGAAAATGTAGCATCCGCCCACGCCGTCTCGTTTGAGACCGTCTCGACATCATTTATTCATCGCCCAAACCATCAGAATAAGTTTAAAAGCTTAAAAGTGGTTGGAGGCCAAATAGTGTTTGTCTGCTTGAAGTTCAGGTTTATTTCTAGAGATGCGTTATTAGTTCTTGGTTAAATATAAATGGTTTAAAATAAACTTTGAATGATTGTGTTGTTTTGTTTTATATTATTTAAATTATTTTTATTTAACAACATGAAAAAACAATTATGAAAAAAAAATATAATAAATAATATGGTGTGCTGTATTCAAAGTCAATAACTTTCAAAAGCCTTCATTTTTATTGTGAAACACAAAAGGAGATATTTATACCAGGATGTCCAAGCTGCTCGTTTCCATACAATGAAAGTGAACGGGGACTACAGTTTTTAAAGGGATAGCTCACTTAAAAAAAAAAAGAGCATTTTTCATCATTTACTTACCTTCAAGTTATTACAGACTTGTATGAGTTTCTTTCTTGTGTTGAACACAAGAGAAGATATTTTGAAGAATATGGGTCACCAAACAGGTTTGGAACAACTTGAAAAAACAAAGTGAGTAAATGATAACAATTTTTTTGTTTTTGAGTAAACTATCCCTTTAAGCAAGTTTTTCTGTAAAAAAATTTCCGTCTTCGTTAACAGCTTGAGAAGACTTGGAATATAGCGCATAAGTCATCTGGACTACTTTTATTAAGAATTTATGATGATTTTTGTGCTTTTTTGGGCTTGACAGCCCCAGTCCCCATTCACTTTTATTGTAAGGAAAAGTACAGCATGAACATGCTTCAAAACATCTCCTTTTGTTTTCCACAGAAGGAAAAAAAATCATACTGGTTTTGTATGCCATAAGTATGAATAAATGATGACGGGATTGTATCACGTTACAAATGAAAAATTGGTTGCGAACAAAATTTCTTGCCAAGTTTTATTAGTAAAATTATATAAAAAAATTGGATTTTCAAAATAAATTGCATGATTATATTATTTTCTAATATTTTGACAACAATAATATTCACAGAATATTAGATGTAACGTTAACAAAACGTTGTTTGAATGTTGAACTAATTTTCTAGGTAGCTATAGAGCTGTCATGTCCACAGATTATTACAATATAACGTCACTTTGACGGCTAAGACGGTGACACCCACATTGTGCACTCTGAGTTGAAGGGTTTGAGGTTTCCGCCACGTTTTGTTTTAGCATGTTAGCGTGTTTTAGAAAGAGCTGATCATAAAGCATACCTAAAGGTCAGAGAGGAACCAGAGCTGAATGCTGCTGTCTAGAATTACAGACACAACTAGTGTGTCTGCCGTTTTTACAAACACAGAGGCAGTGTATTGTTCAGCAAGGGGGGACTATGTGACACTTCGAGCCCTGCGGTGACTCTAAACAATGACAATCTCACATTTCGCTCAAATAGGCCATGAAGATGGGAGTCGGGTATATGTGCGATCTCGCATTTGTTTGCGATCATAACTTTGTTGTTTTAAGAGATTTATTTCCAGTTTTTGAAAGCGAGATCCAAGTGTCGTCGGATTTGTAATGTTTGGACCCTTGAAACCTGTAGCCTGGTTTCAGAGCTCTTTACTGCTCTTCTATACAACGAGGCACACACCCATGAAATGAAAGAGGCACACACCCATGTTCTCAGCCACACTGTCACATGCACATCCAACCCCCCTGCAAGCCATGTGGAGACGCACAGGCCTGATTTGGCTAAGCATTTTGCATAAATGAAACCTGTTTGCACATGCAAATTCAATAATACAGTCATTCAGTGGAGAGTGACAATCAAATTTGCTCATTTGAAGTTATTTAGTTTTACACATCTAATATCTGTTTGCATGACTGTCATGAGTTTTAATCCAATAGTAATTCCTCACAAATTATGGAATTATCAGGCATGAACTGCTGAGAGGATATGATGACAGGATTTTAATTATTTTTGACTGAACTTTTAGAAATATATCATGTTACAAACAAAATTTCTTGCTAAGTTTTATTAGTAAAATTGTGTTAATTTGCTATATTTTAAAAAATAATATTTGAAATATCATTAAAATATAATTGAGATATGAACATGCTTCACAATGTCTCCTTTTGTCTAATTGTAAATAATACAGTCAGATTAATACTGTTTGTATTGTTTATATATATAAAGATTTTTCGATATTAAGATTTAATTTATTTTACTAAATGTTCAATAATCAATCATAAACTAAAAATGAAGATATGATGTATTTGATCTAAATAAACAAGTTTTATTCAATTTAAAATATTCAAAATATTTTTACTGTAATATGACTGGATCAATCTGGCTATAGTAGTTTAGATTCAATTGTAACATATTATTTTATTTAATGTTTTTATATATTGAGATTTAGAATATTTTACACAATATTCTGTAATGTAAACTAAAAATGAAAAATATGTTTTGTATGATTTAAATTGACAAGTTTTATTCATTTAAAAAAAGTATTGTAATATGACTGAATCAGCATGGCTATATTAGCTTTGATTAAATTGTTGAAATGTTTTTATGCGATTTAAGGTTCAAAAAACACATTATTTTCCATATACTGTACATTATTGTTTCTCCTCTATGGCCCGCCTTTCTGAAACGCATCGTTTTTTACAAAGCTCATTGGTTTGAAAAGCAAGGTGTGCTCTGATTGGCCAGCTATAAAGTGCGTTGTGATTGGCTAAATGACACAAGCGTGTGATGGAAATGTTACGTCCCTTGCCATACTGTGATGCGTGTCCTGGTCAGAACACAGCAGGCACAACAAGACAAAAACAATAAAACCCATTACAAACGAGCCTTTGTTGCATCCAGTGCGGACATAATTACGGATTATAATGGCTTATGCTGTGTTTTTATGCGTTGCGTTGCATTGCATCGCGCCGCATAAACATAAAACCATGTATGCATTTTTGATCCGAGAAAAGACAAACAACAAGCGCTACTCTAACTCAGCGATTCTCAATTCCAGTCCTCACACCCGCCAGCTCTGCACATTTTGTATGTTTCTCTTATGGCTTTAGACGTTTGTTCTATTCGAACGTAAGTGCCCTGCGAAGTGTACATCACAGGATATTCCGCCATGATTCCAGTTCGAAGCAAACGTATATGTTTCATTCAAAGTGCATTGAAGTTTGCGAAACGTGAACTTAAATTGTATTTATTTACAGAAGTATATGATGTCACACTTTTCCGTGTGTGAAGGCGTTGTGCAGCGCAAATCCGTGAATGAATGTTCCGAAGTGAGGTAAACTTCAACAGATTTCCCCTGCTCAGGGAGTAGGGAGCAATGAACACTGTGTAGGGACCATGTCAATCGGAACACAGTTCATGCACAGCGCTCACTTCTAACCAGCTGATAATCTGAATCAGGTGTGTTAACAAAGAGAGTCATACAAAATGTGCAGAGCAGGGGCTCGTGAGGACTGGAATTGAGAACCGCTGCTCTACACTGCTCAAAACTCAGATTTGAATCATCAGTGGCAAATCCTTTACGTTACATATGTAAACGTACTTACAGGCTGTGAGTCAGAACAGCTGGCATTGTAGTCTTCTCTCCCAGGAACAGGAAACAGTCCTCCATAAAATGTGCTGCACACATCTGAATATTTGGGTTAACTCTTCTGGAACAGTGTTGTAAATACAACTTAACCACTGATTTCTAGTTGTGTCCTCTTTTGGAAGACCAAACAAAGTATTTTCGCTTACACAACGAAACAGCTTCTCCACAACATGGCACCGGCGGCAACAGCAAGAATCAAAGTTACTCCTTCTTTCTTTGCGTGAACATTTGGTGCGGCGTTATGCAAATCTTCCCACATTGTGACGTAGACATGTGGGGGGCGTGTTTAAACTAGGTGTTTTAGGAGGGTGTGGATAAGTCTTAACTTTTATAAAGAATCAAAGAAGATCTCTTTGGATTTGAGACTTTAGTCTTTACAACTTCACAGATCTTTATTCACCAAGAGCTTGTAACACTCCAAAAGAGAAAGGAAAACTTGAAATCGCATCATATGACCCCTTTAATTATAATTGCTATTAATAGAATATTATACATTCAAATATGATGTATTATTATTTATTATATTATTATTTAAAAATCATATTTATAACCATTTATCATTATTATTTAATAATTAATATGATTATATTTATTATTGAATGTAATAATTTTTTAGATTTAATATTTTTATTAATGAAGATTGCAGACAATATCTTCTGTCATGAAAACCAAAAATATGCTTCATCTGCTAACATTTAAATTAGTTAAAAAGAAACAAGTTAATTCAAAAAATAATATTTACTGGTTACATTAGTTTACATCAAGAAAAGTCCCTTTAAAGGAGAAATTATGCAGAAATAGCTCCATATTATATTAATCATAACTGCATTTTCACTTTTAGTAAATTGAGGTTGTGCTAATGCATACAGTACCAAGACATTTGTGCCAAATGTTCATGTTTTCGCTGATGAATTGTCGACTCGTGATTATCTGAGGATAATTACACCTTCTCCCACACTGCTTCTCTCCTTCTGGCCCGCTGATTGTTCTTTTGAAGCGTGGGGGTGTTTTTCTTGCGCGGCTCAGCGGGGATCTGCGGTGCACCGTGATGCTTGTTAGAGCCGAGATCATGCAGATCTGATCAGTGCAGAAACATGCCACCGCGCTCTCAATCTTCCACCCTCATGCCCTGACACTGATCGCGAATAAAAGCACAGCTGTACTCAGAGCAACAGCACCTGGAATGACTGACTTGGTCTGCTTTTGTTCAGGTGCACTGGAGTAGTTGTAAAAGTTGGGCTGGACAAGTCTTCAAAAAGCATTGACTGTGTTCTAAAAAGTGTGGAGGGAAAACAGACATTTCTTTGCAATAAAAATATAGAATATATCATTTTTGACAAAAGCTGAATAAATTTCAACAAACATTTCTGTGTAATTGCAGAAAAAATGCGGACTAAAAAGATATGTATATATTTTTCTCAACAGCTATAATTTACCATATAAATTGTGGTTGGCCCTATTATAGTTTACTAAAACTATATAGCTTCTAACTCAATCTGATATAATGACATCATTATCCACATGACGTAGCTGATTGGTTTCTTTTCACATCAGCAGCCAATGAGCTTGCTGCTCAACATTCAAATACTTGACTAGTGTTCGCTCTAGAAGTTGCAGCATGCTTCAGCGACCCTCCACCTCCCCAGCTCCACCTCTGTAGATATGCTACAGGGTGATTTCATGTAGTTATATATGAGGGTTATTTCATATATGTTATCCACCTTATTCTTCAATGTGGAAGTAAGCCTATGGGCAAGAATTATGGTTGAATAGGGAAATATAGGGAAATAACGAGAAGAATTACAACGTGCAGTAAATGGTAAAACTGTTTGCAGTACAAACCAGTGTGTTCATAATTAAGATAATGCATTAAAATGATATGTAAGATATGTCAATTTGCAATATCAAGCAGCAAAATTAGCGGTTTTGTATAGCTAAAAATAGCTTGAAGCGAATGAGACTGGAAGCAAGACCCATAAAATTTACAAACAGGCGCGCCAATTTTTACGGGAAGAATAAGGAGATATGTGCAACAGCAGCATGTCTGTGGATGTATTGGCTGTAGTCTAAGTTATTAGTACATTCCTTGAGAATCAAACCTTTGGCCTTAGCATTGTTAGCGCTATGCGTTCCTGTTTAAGCTACAGAAATGACTCAAAAACAAGAAATGACAGTTGAATTTGCATCAAAATTCACATTATTGTCAACAAAATCCACCCCCTATTAAGAGTCGGTTATCCTATAAGACATGTGTAGGAATAATACTGGACATGTAGCGGTTAGCATTGCATCTGAGTTATAAAGCTGATGCTGTATGTCTATAACCCTCTTTATTTACTAGAATAATTTTGACTCTCCACAACTACAACAGAAACCCTGACTGATACGGTCCTTTTTATACAAATTCAGCTAGAGTTCATTGTTTAGGCTATGCTGTTAGCACCTCCAGCTAATTAAATACAGAAAATGGCTCCATTTGTGATTAGTCTTCCGCAGCCGCTAACAAGTGTTCGTCACCTCGTGCTGAACGCTCGCTAGCAGCAGTGTTGTGAATAATTCACAGTAGCGCCGGGCGTTCCTCCAGCCACTTTGCTCTGTCAATATTAATTGCAAGTTTTTTGCGTTGGCCAATTTGCTGTCAGGTTATCTTGCTGCCAGCACGCTGGTGAAAGGGAAGAGAAGTGAGTGATGAAGACGGAGATGTGATAATTATCGCTGTCAGCTTCTTTGTTCGAGAAACATTATACGGCTCAAGTGGCAGAGTCACAGAGTGCTATGAAATGTGTGTCTCAGCATTTGAACAAGATTTCCACGAGTGAGACTGAGAATACAACACATGGACATGACTGTTCTCTGTGGGTCTCATTCACTAATAATGCATAGGTTATCCGTATTTATATGCACAGGAGAACATTTCACGAAAAATTCACAACACTTGGGTAATCACATACATTTTTTCTTAACCTTTATTTAATTTTAAAGGAATAGTTCACCCAAAAATGAACAATTTACTTACCTCAGGCCATCCAAGATGTAGATGAGTTTGTTTCTTCATCTGAACAGATTTGGATAAATTTAGCATTTCATCACTTGCTCAACAATGCATCCTCTGCAGTGAATGGGTGCCGTCAGAATGAGTGTTTAAACAGCTGATAAAAACACTATAATCCACAAGTAATCGACATGACTCCATCAATTAATGTCTCGTGATGCAAAAAAAAAAACTGTATTTGTAATAAACAAATCCATCGAGATGTTTTCAAACTATTGCTTCTGGCAGTAATATTGCTGTCTCCAGTGAAAAAGTAATTTCATCTGAATCATGAGAAAAAATATGTACAGATCAAGCACCGTTTACAAGAGAAAACATTACAAAAGCAAATATGTTGTTGGATTTTGATGTGAAAGGACAACAGTTATGGTGTTCTCACTGGAGGAAGCATTATTATGGGTTATGGAGTTTTTTGTATCTTTACTTATGTATTTTGGCCAGAAGCAACAGTTTAAAGTTTAAACGCCTTAATGATGGATTCGTTTTTTACAAACAAGCAACTTTTCATGGTACAAGATGTTAATTGATGGACTGGAGTGGTGTGGATTACTTGTGGATTATTATGATGTTTTTATCAACTATTTGGACTCTCATTCCAACGGCACCCATTTACTACAGAGGAAACATTGGCGAGAAAGGGATGTAATGCTAAATTTCTCCAAATCTGTTCTGACGATGAACCAAACTCATGTCATCTATATCTTGAGATGGCCTGAGGCTGAGTAAATGTTTATTTTTGGGTTAAGTATTCTTTTAATAAATTTTAATAAAAAGGTTTCACACAACCTTTTTACATGTTTTTGTCACTCAGTATGATGCATGTTCATGCACAAATTTGTGTGTATGCATGCTTAGTAAACAAGACCCACTGTCTTTTATCTAGTGTCCTGAAACAGGTCATGTCACATTAGGGTTCAAGGAAGGTTTTAACGCTGGACATCCTCCGTTGACTGTATTAGACAGGTAATCTCTTTAGGGTCTTGACATTGAGAGAATAATAAATTCTTTACAATTTACCCATTAAGTGTCTCTTTGTAATTGGATCTAAGGGAGAAGAATGCTTGTCAGACTCTATTAAGGGTGGAAGTGTGACGTTCAGCACATTATACGTTTAAGTATGCCAAGAGTTGTGCTGAGGTTTAGTCTGATTCACCACAAACAAGCAGCTACAACTTAGAGCCTCCCATTAGCATTTTCCCTTCACAATTAACACGTTTTCAGTGTATTGCAAAGTTCTGTTTTGGTACAAAACAATGCTAACAATGAAAAATGCAAAAATTAAACTGCAACCAAATAGTCAGGAGTTGTTAGCATAGAAAACATATTAGGCTAACCAAAAGATAGAAAAAAAACATTTCATGTTTTGTTGACGCCACAGACAGTATGTCCAAACATTTTGGCACACAGATGCTAACATTGACAGGTTGCGTGTCCTCATGAAAAAAATCATGAAATAACTATGGAGGGTAAAAGAAAAAACAACTCAAACAGGTCAAAGATCACTTAAAAGTGTTCTGATATCTGAAATGAAATATGGCCATCTAAGGACGTAAACTGTTGCACCTGAGTAGCATGGAGTGGAACCACTAATGCTAAATGCTAACGGCACAAATGTAAGATGTTTCGCAATTTGAAAGCAAAACATATATGCTCTGTTAAGGACACACTTCTGATTTTATGGATGACAGCTCAGGGATTAGGATTTTTTAAATGCTATCAGCCCAAATATATGATGTTTTAAAATTTGAAAACAAAACATATATGCTCTGTTACAGACACACTTCTGACTTAATGCGTGACAGCTCGGGGATTAGGATTTCTTTAAGACTCAAATACTCTGGTCGTAATCCAGGGGCACATAATCCAGATTTTAGCAGTGGCTAGCATGGCAATTTGAGCATGTCTCAATGACCTTGTTAGAAAGCAAGGAATTTAAATTAAAGAAAAGCACTCAAAGGACCCCTTTATCTAGCATTAGCATTCATTTTCAGTGATCAGATCATGATTGGATAGCACTTGAGCTTTGACTTTGATGGGTCAGGTTGTAAATTTAGCCTGATTACACTTCCATTTTCCTCTCTGTGTTTATTTGTGGTTAAAGTGCGCTTTTGTGGATTCTTGCCTTTTAAATATTTTAATTTTGCTCTCACAATTAAAATAGGCTTCATTGAATAATTAAATAAATGCTGATTTATAAATGTAATATTTACGAAAGTGAAAATTTAGTTTAAAAAAAAAAACTGAATATATGATGGCCCAAAGACACTCTAATCTTTTCTGTCAGTTCTTGGTGTGTTCTGTTCGTTTGTCTTGACCCTGTCAACCAATGCGACAGACCATTAGGCTGATGAGATTTATTTATTGTGACATTTTTTATTGTTTGAGTAGAAGCAATTATAAAGAACTTATTATTTTGCTTAATGACTTGCCGTTTCAGTCACGGCACGTTTTCCTCACTCACTGGAAGAACCTCACGCGCCGAATGACAGCTACTAGGGTCAATAAAACCCAGTGAGGGATATTAAAATTAATGCATCACATTGAGAATGACGGACCATTATCATTTGCTGTTATTATAGTCTACTAAGTAAGCACATTCTCACTTTCTCTCTTTCTCTCTCCAAGCCTGGTGGCTTGTGCAAAGCCTTGTGATTTATCCATTTTCCTCCAAGGTTTCTCTTCCTGTTATTATCTGGCTTAACCCCTAGTAACATGTGTACGTACCAGTAGTGATTACTTTAAAGCTACACAGGGAGCCCAGTACAAACTATCTATCTATTATACAACAGTTCTTTCTGGTCCTCGAATCTGATTGGCTGAGAGGAGCGTGATATTCTAGTGATAACACAACTCCAACTGTTTCACCGTTTGTATCACTCCGCTTGCTGAATTTTTCACCCAAGTGTCTTGACAGTAGGGCTGGGACGATACGCTAATCTGCCGTTTCAATACTATCCCGATATTTGTGTGCCGATTCAATATATATACTGCGATAATTGAGTATTGCGATTATATAACTATTGCGATCCGATATTACAATTTATTGTGTACTTGTTTAGACTTTAATTATGTGGTTTGTTAACAAAGATAATGTTTATTTGAAAATTTACTTTGACGTTTTTGCAGATGTGAGCTCCAGGGCGTCAGCAGGCATTCAGCACTCATGAACCTGCCGAGCCAGCCATATCGCACTGCTACTTGTGTGATATTGCTCATATTTTAGTGAATGTTAGTGAATAAAAACTAGTGCTGTCAATAGATTGGACTGAACACTTTCAGGGAGTTTAGCAGCTTAAAATGGTCTGATTGCATACACAGAAGCAAAATTGGGTAAAAGGTTTAGAATAAATATTGTGCTTCAATAATTTTGCATTAAATTATTTTAACACGTTAAGGATTTTTGAATTTATCGCATGCGTTAGCACACTGATAGCCCTAATTAAAACGTAAAATGTCACACAGCACTCATGCACAAATTGTTAGCTTTTTTCTACATAAATATGTCTATAGTCAAAGGGCGCAAGTTATATATCCCCTAGTGGTGGGGATGAAGCATTGCACAAAAAATCTGTAACCAGTCCCTTGTAGAAATATACTTTTAAGGAATCTCTAATATAAAAAAACATCACTTATCTCCTTTCTTAAGAAGCACTAAAGTAAACAGACATGAGTTCTTTGTGGTCTTCCTCTTAAGTTTCACCCTCTCTCATCGTCTTAACCCCTTAGCCCATTTTCCTCATCTGCACTCTCACACTCTGTTCTTGCCTCATACTCGATTAGAGATCAGGACATCTGTTTTAACGAGGTTTGGCAAACATTGTAATGCATGCGATTACGTGTGCTGTTTGCACACACACACACACGTGCTCACTTGTACACGTGTGTGTCTAGGCAGCAAGGCAGAGTCTGAGCTGTGATGTATTTTTAGATTTATGGAAACCTAGAAATGTCCCAATTCAAAGAGCTGGGTTGTAAGCTTAGCCATCTTTCACCATTACCGAAGCAAGGCGTACGTTTTAGAGCATATCCATAATGCATACTATGTGTTGGCTCTGATCTCAACAAACGTTCGAGAAGATAGGAAGCTGGTTGTCAAGAAACATACTGTATCATTCCTGCCTCAATGTACTGCCTCAAGCAAAGAAGGTTTATTAGATGTTTACAAGTCTGCTAAGCTAATATGAAATGCATCCCAAATGTAAGAATTAATTATACGAATTTCGATATGCCATATTTCCGAGTGGAACATTATTCAATATGAAACAAATGCAGGATGGAATGGGATTTTATTCATCAGGATTTTATTTGATCATGACACTTTATATGATGCATTTTTCATCAAACAATCAAACAGGGTTCCATAGCCTGAATGAATGAATGAATGAATGAATGAATGAATGTTCACTAGGTGACGTTAATCAAAATGATGTTTCAAAGCAAGTTATATTTAGAACATAGATTACGATCTTTTGAATAACATGCGCCTATGATTCGCTCACAATAATCATTCTCAATCTTTCAGGAATATATTCATAGAAAAGTCAATTGAGCATGAACCATTGGTTGACTCATGCCAAGCTAGTCAAACAATCAAACAGGGTTCCAGAACAACCCCTTGTCAACAATTGGTCAGACAAAAAAAATAAAATATATATAGTCCGACTCCAAACTCAAACCATTGGTTGACTCATGCCAAGCTAGGCTGCATTTCACAAAAACATTGTAAAACCAGTAGACCGTAGAGACCATTGGTGCCAATGGTTTCTACAATCTACTTAGGCTTACAATGTTTTTGGGAAACACATCTTTTACACCAACTTTACAATGGATTGGATTATGTATAGTTGTCTTTCCACATTAAGATGGGACTGGACAGTATTGAAAGGTATTTAGAAAAAAAAAACACACATTACCTTTTTTACTTTATTGTACATTTAGTGGTGTTTTAAATGTTGGTGTTGCTCTTATCGTTAAATTCAAATATCTAAGCTATGCTATCTATGTAACACTAAGCTGTACTTTTTGTTTTATTAGTTTCCCGAAAGGTGGCTGTATATCATGTTCTAAGTATAAAGTCAACAGGGTTGTATTTTCCATTTGAACCCTCTCATATACTGTGTGTTATAGGATCACAGCAGCTCATTAGACCAACCTGTTATGGCCTTTATATTTCACACTCCCTTCTGCTTCCTCAGTTCCCCTGGGTAATAAAACTGTAAACACGCATATGAGAGCAGACCATGTGCAAACTAAATCACAGTCAGGCCTGGGCTATTTTCACTGCCGATTATGGCCAAACCCCAGACGTACCTCAGTTTGATGATCCTACCCATTTACCAAAGAAAGGAGGGCCTGGCATCTTAGAACTACCTAGGAAATCAATTAAAAGGTACTTTCCAGTGTTTTATAAGGCTTGCTCTGAAGTCGTCTCTTTTAGCACATAAAGTGAGTGGCCGTCAATCGCCTTTATTGCGGGTTCGTGCAAGGCCTGGTTCAGGGGTCACAAGCTCTTAGCGTAAGACGGCATGGCGCCTGGGATGCTCGGGACTCTTTGAGCAGCACCGCGACTCAGCAGGGTAGCGGATAAGAGAGACCACAGGCATATGGTTCAGAGAGTGTGAGAAACCCAGAAGGAGGGGGGTAATGAGTGCTAATAGGCACAGGAAGAGGTTGAAAGAAAGGTCACCTGGAAATGTGGCGGAAGACCAGATGAGAAACGGACATGAGCGGAGATTAAAAGAGTCGGCCAGAGGTGGAGTTTTTAACAGGAATGGATTATGACTTCAATATTTACCCTACAAAACAGAAACAAAAAGAAAAAGTTTTTATTCTCCAACAGGGTACCAACATGTATACAGGAATGGATTATGACGTCCAGATGTCCCGGATGCATCAGAAACGAAAGGACATTGAGATGTTACGTAACTAAAGCTTTCCCGAAATTGATGGCCTTCAAGTGTAGATAGATTGACTGATCTAGTTTTCGCAACAAGTATAAAGTGGTGTCCCACCCATTTGTTTGGTTTATTAAAATCAGCTAATTGCTACACAGTTCTTGATCAGTTTGTCGCTAATTTATTTTCTTTAAAGTCATTTATGTTGGGGTTACAACAGTCATTTTTGTTGACTAAAACTGGGCAGGGAGTTTTTAGTTCCCAGCATGCTTTCCTGGAGAACTTATTGGAAAAATTGACTTTTACTAAAAGGGGAAGACATAACGTTTAATGTTTAGTTATGTTAAGAGTTTTTTATGTCAAGAGGCAAAGAATGGAGCTTTTGATAAGGTTAAGGTTGGGTAGATGAAGATTATGTTAGTTTAGGGCCCTATAAAATCCATTTTATTTATGTATTTATTTATTTTATCAAATTCTGTTTTATCTGTTTTAATTTTTCTAGATTCAGTTTTTTTTTTTCAGTTATAATTTTTATAGACTGTTTTAAAGGTTAAATATAATGTTTATTAATCAAAAAGCATGTCTAACTCTAATTAATTGAAATCATGAAACTTACAATATTTAACAGCAATTTATTTAAAAAAGCTATATGAAATATGTGTCATTATATATATATATATATATATATATATATATATATATATATATATATATATATATATATATATAGGAATATTTACCATAATTTATTTAGCAGAAAAATGCAAATACAATTTCTGAAAGAAAAAAATGTGTATATATATCTGCTTAATAATTTTTCTGGTAAATATTCCTTCATAAAAAATTTTCTAAAAACAAAACTAAAATGGTAAATATACCTTCATAAATAATGTTTTAATATCAATTTTATTAGCAGTAGTAGTAGTAGTAGTAGTACTATCATTACATTAACATATATTTCTGTCACAGTTTCTTAAAGTTAAACCAAACTTTTATTTTGTGTGTAGTAAACAAAAACGTGTCTGCTCCATTCATTCATACAGAGATGCGCAGAACATGCAGGATTCATATTTAAATAGTATTTTTGCAGCCTAATATTCACAGATACAAGTTCATGTCGCATTCTGATTTAAGTGACCTACTTTTGATTTATCCATCCAAAATTTAGCTAATTCCTTGACATTCCATGTTATAAAGTAAATTCCTTTTTTTATGACTGGATTCCATGATTCCATCTGCGTTTTCAATCACAGGGCCCTATTGGTTGTAAGTTTAACCAATGTACAAGTTATGGACTATGTTTATGGTGCATTAATGTCCATTTCTGAGCCGTCAAAATATGTGACTAAGTTTGTTTCAAAGTAGCTTGCTCATTTTGCACATATTTATAAGAACTGTACCTTATTATGCACAGTTTCTGCAGCTCATCAGGGCCCCCTGCTGCTCTGGAGCTCTGGGAAAATGCTTGGCAGGGCTGTGTGTTAATCCGTCCATGCTTAAATTCAAATCCATGCTGCTGACACAAATGTGTAGGTGTTTGGCACACTTCTTTTACAGATAAAATTGCTCTAGCTTACATGCCCCCCCCCCCCCCCACCCCCACCCCTCATCCCTCATCTCTCTTTGTCTTCCTAACCTAATTTTTCCTGTCTGTATTTTCTCAGTGTCCTCTGAGGACATTGGTCTGCTGGGGATTACAAAGATATTGCATGGTGTTCATTAAAGACAGCTTATCCTCTTAATTGAGACCAATGTTTGGGCAAAGCGCCATGCCAACTCATAACCACATATTTAAAAAGAAGGTCAGTGATTAGTGGTGAATGGCGGCAAGCTTAGCGTTTTCTGTACTGCAGTTGTCATCATGTTTTGATTTGTGAGTAAACCAAATAATATGGCCACAAATACATTGTCAACCAATTCTGATTATCTTGCCTATCAGATCTTGTCACAGGTACTGTATTGCTGAATTGCTCTGTCAGTATGTCAGCACTTGAGCTCCACTTCTGCCGCACCTTAAATAAACCTCGCAGTGTGTTTCCATAAATTCTTTTACTGAGCTTGTTCCTGAACGTTGTGCTATGCGGTACTTGTGTGGTAACGCGGGTGTGGTGTCTTGCAGAAGGGCTTGGTAGGGAAGCAAGCTTACCAAACACTTTCTCATTCCTCAGAGGCACACTGTTAATCAGGCACAGAGGACATGAGCAAGTTTTTTGGCCAGTGTAGGGATTTAAACCTCAGCCAGGCTCACCTGTAGATCCTTGCGCACCTGCTGCTGGTAAGCCGGTGCCTGAGGCAGCCTTTGCTCTCATCTCAAAGGAGTGCACTCAAATCCTCTCCCAGGAAAAGAAGATGAGAAAATAAAAGAACTATTCACATTGGTATGTCAGGGGCTTTGAAGATGAACTTAAACATCCCTCAAAAGAACTTCCTCTTACTGTTTGGTTGTTCACTTTTAAAACGAGGTCTCGCAATTTTCTTTCTAAAGTCAGTCCAAAGTCAATTTTCAAAAGTGAGAGTGTTCTAGTCCGTTGTGTCCACATTGGTGTTTTTAATAAATTAGCACTGATTTTCTTGTTTGAGTGTGGTCTAAAGAGCGGCCTCTGAAAATCTGTCAATATACTGTAATTCATAACATCAGTCTTTGAAAATCCTGCATAAATATTGTGATTTTTTTTCTTGTACCATGTGTACTACGTATATAATAATAACGTTTTTTATCTGTCATAAATTAGCTATGGTTTGGCAGAAACCTTTAAGGTGAACTAAACTTCTGCATTTTATGAAGAAAATGTAAGTTGTGTTTTCCCATTCAAAAACTGTTGCAATGATGCTAGGGTTCTGTAGGCAGTTGCCAAAGCGTTGCTATGAAATCACTAGGGTGTTCCAAATGGTTGCCTAAGTGTTGCAAAGCAGTTACTATGCTGTTCTCTCAGGTCACCAAAGGAGCCACCCGTCTGGGATGCGATTCTGAGTGAGGAAGTTAGTCCAAGTTCGTTAACTGTTGATATGTTGTTTATAGCTCTGAATAATATTGTCCAGTTGAATGGCAAAGACATAAAAAAAGAACTCTATCACCCCCTCAAGTACTGGAGCTAGCGCCACAGAAATAGCATACATGTATATGTGTGTATAGATATTATTTGAAATAATCAAACATGTAAAAAATCACAGTAGACAAAATAAAAATATGCAGTTGATATTGAACTCATGCAGAAAATTATTAAAGCCGATTTCCACCACAGAATAAAAAAGAATTATCACACAAATCTCAATTATATTCGCAATTCTAAGGTTTTATTTCACAATACAGACTTTTTATATAAACAAAATTTTGAGATATAATTTCGCAATTCAGACTTTTTTTCTGATTTCTGAGTTTACATCTTACAATTCTATTTTTTTTCTTGCAGTTGTGAGTTTTTATCTCACAATTCGAACTCTTCTTCTCAGAATTTTGTTTAATTTTCGAATTCTAAGATAAAATTATCTTAATTAACTTTTAATATTTTCTCACAATTCTGAATTTTTCACGCAATTGTAAATTTTTATCTCATAATTCGGACTTCTCAGAATTGCTTCGCACAGCTGGGATGCAATTTCAACTGAGGTGGAACCCCCTGGAAGGTTCTGACACCCCGGATATTTCAATATTTCTGTTTTAGCGCTATAATGGAAAGTAGCGTAAATGGCTTTTACTGTCAGTTTTCTTTTCAAGTCATCTACTTTTAACAGAGCAAGTTTGAAAAAATCTTGCTAAGCAAGTCAGCAAAAGCTATGTTTTTAGCAACCTGAATAACAACACATCAGGTTTAATAGCACAGGCAGAAATGCTTGTAAGTAGCCACGTTACATTTTCCAGGTGTTTTGTTCAAAAGACCTTCATTATTTGTAATGATCTGTTCAAAAGTTGATACCCTGATGTATTTTGCAGCATGTAAGTGAATATCAGAGAGGAATGCAAGGGAGAAGAATGGAAAAAGAGCACACATGGCATGAAGCCATGGAGCATGGAGCACCGCATGGAGCATTTCTTTGATTAAATAGTCACAGGCCCTGAAGGGATCGCACCAGTTGGTTTGAAAGCTACCTACTAACAGTTTTACTTGAAGGGATTTGCTTCATCTGACACCACTCAAGTTCCTCCACCGTCTCGGCCTGTTTGTCATCCTGCTTGACTATTTGTCTAGCTGTCCATCTCTAACAATTAGGCTGTCTGAAGAAACCCTTGATTTTTTCTGGACAGATGGAGGTGGCTGACAGGTGATTCTCTGTCAAGCTTTGATTCAGGGTCGTTGGCAGCCTGTCGATTTCCATCCAACACACGGACACGGCAGCACAAGGAAGCTTGACAATGTTTTTTCGGAACAGAAAAGAGATAATTCCTCAGGATTTATTTTTAGCTTATTCAAAATATTGCCTTGGCGAGCGTCCTGCATTCATAAAGAAATGCATCATCTCTTGATCTGCCTAGAATTAGGGGAGAATCAGTTTGCACATGCACACACAAGACCCATCTCTGTTAGTCTCTCTTGCTGCATTCAGAATGGCTAGCGTACTGTTTACTAAGCAGTATGCACTGTATTCTTTATTGAAAATTGTGTGGAAAAAGTAAGCGCTATGATGTGATAAACATTTGAAACAGCAGTACACTACATTTGTTGTCACTTTACCTTATTATGCATGTTTAATTTAACAAGTTATCATTAATTTAGCATGTTTAATTAAATCTTGTGTAAAAATGTCATAAGGACCTAAACAAACTCTACTGAGTATGGGTAGCTAGTCACAATGTGATTTTAAACCATTGTATTTAAAAATGTACAAATCAAAACATTACAAGTTAGTTCAAGTTTGTTAACAGTTAATATGTTTATACTTAATATGTTTATATGCTTATAGAATGAATATTTTTTCAAGTTTTAGTCCAAGTTTTACCCCCAAACAGGAAAGGTCCATTAGGCGGGATTCGATCTTGTGACACCTGAAGTGCAACTGTGTCATATGTCGCCGCACTGCCCACAAGGCTATTTTTCTCGCAATTGTGAGTTTGTATCTTATAATTCAGAATTTACATTTCGAATTGTAAGATAAAAATTTGCAATTACCTTTTTATAATTCAGACTTTTCTTCTCAGAATTCTGTATTTATATTTCGAATTGTAAGATAAAAATTAGCAATTACCTTTTTTCTCACAATTTTTTCTCGCAATTGTGATTTTTTTTATCTCACAATTTTGACTTATTTTCTTGCGAATTTATATCTCAAACTGTAAGATAGAAAGTTGCAATTTTTTCTAATCTTGAGGAAGAAACAAGCTTCCATAGGAACTGCATTGCATTGTGAGATACAGTAATCCATCCAGTGTGCTTTGGTTGTTTTTCTTTTATTTTTTCACTCTGTCTCACTATCTCTCGCTCTTCATATGTTTTTATTTAATGTGCAAAAAAATCCCAGCTGTAATATAAGTATGCATATACATATTTGGGTGTCCAGGCACATTGTCACACAGATTGTTCCTTTGTGTGCCAGAGCGGGAAGAAAAGCTTCATCTGTCTTGTGTCTCGGGGTCCCTCGTCAGTACGCATTGATATGCAGGCCACACGCCTGTGCTGCTCACGGACTGCAATGAAGGGCGGGGATGCGATGCGTAATGACACTGAAGGCTCTTTAACACCACAATATGCAGAGCGACACGCGGAATATGATCTTGGAATCTCACCGCTTGTTGACGTACGAGGCTACACATTTCAAATGTGATTTAATGCAGTTGAGCATGTTTGAAACCTGGCCTCTGAGAGCCACACTATGATAATCAGAGACTTACTTATTTGTACATATTTGTACTTTTTTAGGGGTTCAAGCACGTAGTGCTGAAACCCTATTGTAATTGTTAGGATTTTTATTATTATTAATCCGCGCTAAAACTGATCGGGCAGACAAAACCGTAAGGCCTAGAAAGCTGAAACTTGGTCAGATGCTAGTAGTTTGGCTCACTACTCAGATCCAAAGACTCGCTACATCAATCAAAAACGCAAAACTGCTCATAACTCCTAGACCTTTTGTCGTAGACTCTTTTGGAATCCTTGGGTCAAAACGAAGAAAAATGTAGAAAGTCAGATTGGCTCTAAGAGGTCTGGTTTTCCTGTCACTTTGAAGTAAATTCAAAACCTACTTTTGTGAACTATTAAAAAAAAATGGAAATGGCAAAACGTTCGTAAAGGGTAGGGCTAATATTACTAAAATGTCTATAACTCTTGAATATATATAAAAAAAATAGGGCTAATATTACTAAAATGTCTATAACTCTTGAACGAAATGAGATATCTTCACCAAAATCGGTACTCTTGAACGAAATGAGATATCTTCACCAAAATCGGTACACATATGCATGAGCTCAATCTTTGGTCAAATAAAAAAAAATTGCACAGCTCTGCCACTTGGTGGCACTATGAGATGGAAAAAACAAAAACAACTATAACTTTGTGAGCGTTAGTCCAATAGACCTGAAAATTGGTTTTGCAGTGTCTTTAGCCAATGTGCCATAAGGATCTATGAGTGCATTACTCAAAAAAAAACATGGACGCCATCGGCCAATGAAGTTTGAACAAACAAGTAAGAACATTGAAACTCGGTGGGCATGTTCAGCCCATGACCCTAAAATTCTGTAAGAACTTTGAAATAGATCGGCCACTGGGGGGGTGATGTTGCATTTTTCAAGTTTATAAATGATTGTATATTGCACAACATTTCACACATCCTCACAATATGCATATCATTTGATAGATCTCCTAATTCTGAACAACTTTGCCTCTGGGACTAATGCTGTCAATTAAATTGTTCATTAAATATTCTCAATTATATTAAAAACCTACTTTTGCGAACTAGTCCTAGGTTTTTTGCTCAATCTCGATCAAACCACTGCAGCACAATTGTCTGGACTCTCTACATCAATAATTATCAAAAAATAAAAAATGTTGAATTTTGTCCTTTGATTAGCTATAATGGGGTCATTTGAAAAGGGGGGCATGGCCAAATATACTCAAAAGCCTATAAAACCTAAATGAAAACTCAATACTTTACAAAACTTGGTGAAAACATGTGTCAGATGAGTTTTAACAAGTATGCAAAGTTGAATAGAGATCGGATTATAGGTGGTGCTATAACAGTTAAAAATGCTTCAAAAACACAACATTTTTATAGTAAAAGAAAAAAAAATAAATCCACAAAAAAAAAAGTTAATATATTAACACAAACACTAGATCTTCATATCATATGATAGATCTCCTCATTCTGAACAACTTTTCCTCTAGGCCCACATTTTTAATTATATAGTGTACCCAAATGCCTTTAAATCCTGAAAAAAACTGTTAAAAAATCACAAATCTATGTAAACTCATGCATTATATGATTCTAAACAATTATGCAAAACTATATAACTGAGTTCATTCTATCACTTATAGTTATTTTCTCAGGCTTGATTTAGGTACTGATACTCAGATTATAAAATAAATGAGATTATTTAAAATCATTATTACATTTAAAATCACCTTTAGTCAAAGTTTACCACTTCATTAAAATATTATAAACAGGACACTTCTACTAAGCATTTTATTACCTGAAAGTTATTTCAAATATCTATATCTACTACATAATGTGTGTCTGTGTGTGTGTGAGCATGCTTAGTCTGTATTAAGCAAAAGAGTGTGTCTTAAGTAATATAGTTCAACCATTTCATTACTCTGTGTGTGTCATCGTATTCTCAATCATGGATGTGTTCTGGTGTCTGCTATATATTTCACGTTGGCTGAGACCAGGGCTGTGCACAGTGGGGTGGCCCAGTGGCTAGAGCCACTGCCCCTTTGCCCTCATCAGCTGAGGTGCCCCCTCACCAACCCCCCCCCCAACACCCCAGCACAAAGCTGTCTGTTACCGCTTCCTCTAATCTGCTCGGTTTTCCTGCCGCTCCGCAGCATCACTTACAATCACCATGCAGTTCACAGGACAGTGCACATCCCCGAAGGTCATTGCATTACCAGGTACAGGGCCGTGCACAGACATTTTGAGGGGCAGTGGCCCAAACCAAAAAAAGGGGGCACAAGTAGGGTGGGTTTTTGTTAATACGAATTATCCAGTTGTTACAAATATACAGTTAAAAGAGAAGACAGCACACTCTGTAATAATTGACTTTATTGTAGCTGTTTTGATTAGAGTGGGCTCCCCCTCACTTTCTGAGCCTGCTTCTGCCTCATCTTCAATGGAAGTAGAGGAGAGTGGGGTAAGTTGAGCCAGTGCATACACATTGGGGGATGACCATGTATTTTGGAACCACGCATCATTTCTGCCAGACTGTGTAAAGGAGAAACACATTGGGGGAATTGAAGGCACCATGGCCATAGCCAGGGTTTGAATATTATTGTGTTCTGGGTGGGAATTGAGCTGTAATAACCCCACTCATTATACAGTATACACTGAACACTTTAAAAGAGACAGGTATGTAAATGTTTGTGAAATATGTTTTCTCTGTTTTGAAGGAATGAGCATTAATTTATATCACATTGCACCATTAGGTTTGGGGTATATCATTTTATCAGTTTTTTTATTTTTTATTCAGCAATACATGTTTACTTTGTCTGTCACCACAACAATATTGGCATCACTACAAAAATATGAAATAGCAGAGACGTAACATACTTGTTCTACAGATCTCTGCACTAATGTTATATGCAACTTTTTTGATAGCTTGATAACGTTTCTGACAAATAATATCATGATGTGTTTTTTGTTGTTGTTGTTGTTTTTTTCGCATTTGCCTTAACCGTATGTGGTATCCTGTCAGCAATAGCATGTCTGTGGGCTCTTTTGATTACTATCAGTTTAAGTTCTGGCAGTGTTGCCAGACATTGCTATGAAAACAAATAAAAATAAATACAAAAACATAGTCACTAATGGCCAACAAACTCTGTTTAGTCTGTTTTTAGGAAGATTACAACAAACATATTGTTTCAGAGATGCAAACAAGTAAATATTTAAATTTAAACTTCATTTGGTTGGTTTTATGTTGTTAAAGTTAACTTTAAGAAAATAAAATATTGACTGTCTGTAAAATTATTAAATTATTATTTAAATTATTATTTATTTCACATGGGTTTGAATCAGATTCGGTCAGATGGTCATTTTATACCCAGATGGTGCATCTTACCCACTGACTCGACCCGGGTCAACTTACCCCAAACCCAGGGCAAACTGAGCCAAAGGGAACACTTTTTTATAAGTCATATTTTTAGAACCCTTTGTCATATACATTCTGATCATTTAAAATGATAGGAATACTTTCATTAGGATAGGATAGTTACTTTCATTGTACTTGGGTAAGATCTGGGTATAAAATGACCATCTGACTGAATCTGATTAGAACTCATGTGAAATAAATAATTACTGATAGTAATCAAAAGAGCCCACAGACACGCTATTGCTGACAGGATACCACATACGGTTAAGGCAAATGCAAATGCAAAAAAAAAAACCATGTCAGAAACATTATCAGCGCTATAAAAAAAGTAGCATATAACACTTGCGCAGAGATCTGTAGAACAAGTATGTTACATATATGCTATTTCATATTATAGTTAAATTTTCACAAAGTCATGCCAACAACATTCATAAGGGCACAAGACAAAGTTATCATCTATATGGCAATGGTTATTAATGAAAACTATAACAGTAATAGGCCTATGTATTGCTGAATGAATAATAAACAACTGATAAAATTATATATACCTACTGTAACCTAAAGTAATGGTGCAATGTGATATAATTTAACAATGCTCATTCCTCCAAAACAGAGAAAACATATTTCACAAACATCTACATATCTGTCTCTTTAAAAAATTACAGTGTATATAACAACTCAATTCACAACAACAAAACACCAACCATAAAACACTAACTACCAAAACCTGCCTACCATTCACTTTCTCCTTTACACAGTCTGGCAGAAATGATGCGTGGTTCCAAAATACATGGTCACATGACACTAAAAGTGTACAGTTGCCAAGATGCACTGGCTCAACTTACCCCACTCTCCTCTACTTCCATTGAAGATGAGGCAGAAGCAGGCTCAGAAAGTGTGGGAGAGCCCACTCTAATCAAAACAGCTACAATAAAGTCAATTATTACAGAGTTCTCCTCCTTCAACTTTAAACTTTAAACAACTAAAAAATTCATAATAACAAAAAACAACAACACACCCTCCTCCCTCCTCTTTATTTTGGTTTGGGCCACTGCCCCTCAAAATGTCTGTTACCGCTCTGCTAAAGATCCGCTGATTCCACTAATCCACTAATCAATAACTTGAGTGCTTCTGTATGTCTTTTTACCATACTTCTATTTCTATAAATAAAATATTGCACTCAATAACTTCACAAAAATGCACTCTAGGCTAAACCGCATTAGCACAAAAAAAACTTTTCTAAGTACTAAACCGCAGATACACAGGAGATCTGATTGAAAGACTCTTAGGTTGACCATAAAATGGTGAAAGTGAGCTTTTTAGCCCCTCAGCTACAGTCTTACCACAGTGAATGCATAAAATTGTGCTTCTCTATGATTTTTCACTCTCGCTGCAGTCAGGCGGCATAAAAAATGCATAGCGGCGATAGCATCTCTCGCTCTAGCTCCCTAAGCCATGACTCAAGACAGGCTTAACGGGGAAAGTTGTTTGCTAAATGTCAGCCGGGTCCAAGAAGCTCTTACTCTCCTGAGGACCTCACAGACCCAGTGTTCAGTGACACTCAGGGGAAGCTATTTTGAAACCTTAAGGCCCCGATATACTTCAACTTCGAACAAAATCAGGCCGAAACGAAGTTCGTTTTGAATTCGTTTCGGCAGTTCAAAACAGCTGACCAAAGCGAACTTTCTGTGGGAGCTCGGTTGGCTCTTAAAGACCTTTGAGCTTCCATTGGTCCGTGTCGGTTATGCAATCGGTGGGTGTGTTCTGAAACTCCACCATTTTTGACGTGCAATTATTTTTCCCGGTTCGTTTCTCATTCAACAGAGGTCAGGCAAAAGAGAACAATATCTCCAGCCTAGTCACTAGCAACATGAATACACTGGAGTGTAGAATAGCTGAGCTGGCACAGATATATCCGCACCTGTACGATCGCTCACGGAGAGACTTTAAAGATTCAGAGAAAGCATTTAATTCCTAGAAAGAAATTGCAACGAAGCTTGTTGTCGACGACCCGGAGTTATGCAAAAAGCGACGTAGGGAAACATGCAAGACAAGTTTTCCAAAGCCATGAAAAGAATGAAAGGAACGAGTAAAGATATAAGGTAGCAAGTAACGTTACCAAATTCATGTGTTTCAAATAAATGTTACACCATACTGCTGCTGCTGCTGTTGTTGTTCTTTCAATAAGCGAATTTAAAGGGTATACAATAAATGAAATGCCAAATGAACATACAATAATAAACCTTTTTTTTCATCAAAAGTAAATCATGAAAACAAAAAAAAAAAAAAAATAATAAAATAACCAATCCAGTTTAATAAAATAAATGAAAACAAAAAAAAGTAAAAAAACAAACTGACGCCAATATTTTTTTTCCACATCATGCTAAAGTTTTACAGACTATGAGACATTCACACTTCCCATAGAGGACTGCTTATGGTTCTTTTGTATTGCAAACATGATACTTGACTCTGAACTGCAGCTAAACGTTATTCTTTTGTCTATAATATTCTGACCATTGGTGCCCGTCTCACACCTAGATTGCTTACACTTCATCTTTTCATCATTGTTATGTTTAGGGGATATGCGTGAGCATCGCGATGAATGTTTAAATTAATCTACACCCCGCCTCCAACAGCGCGGGGGTGTCAGAATGTTCGAAAACAATATACCGTCACTCAGCCTTTTCGAATTTCTTTTTGCCCCCAAACAAAGAACGAAAACTAACTTTGTTTGAAGTATACCGGGGCCTTTAGCCTGTTAAGCTACAAGCTAAAGCTACTCGTCGTTCAGCTACCCTTTAGTAAACACAGTAGTTAGCTACACTACATGCTACTAAAACAGCAAACAACCCTGAAGAGAGTAAGAGAGAGATTGCATGATTTATCAGGCATAAAAACAGTAAGAATTTCAATTTATAACTTGAACTTAAAAATGTGTTGATAAACAGCAGATTTTCAGTTAATATTATGTTGTAGTTTTAAGGATGTTGTCATTTTTTTTTGTTTTTGTTATATCTCATATGAGTCACTCACACATTACAGACCTTTACAGAACACTGTATGAGATTCATTTGTCTTTATTTATGCTTTTCCTGGAAGTGTGACATCATGTTTGGCCTTTTCTGGCATCAGTCTAAGTTTCAAATTATATGGGGTTTGATATATGATGTTATTAGAGTAACTGACATCTTTGGTGCCATAACTAGGTTAAAAACTCTACTTAAATCATATTATCTTCCCATTCCATCTGCAGGCGAGCATCTCCACATCTGCCCAAAAGGTTACACCTGCTGCACCAGTGCCATGGAGGAAACACTGTCGAACCTGAGCCGCCGGGAATTTGAAGGGCTGGTTAGGGAAGCGGGACGTTCCATTCAAGCCTCTCTTAATGCCCAGTACAGGACCTTTGACAGTGAGTCCAAAACTCAAATGCTTTCATTCTTGCAGTTGGTTGCGTTTTGATGCACTGTATTATGTCTCACAGTTGCTAACACAACTGTTCAGTTTTCCCTCTGTAATGTCAGCAAGATGATTTTCGAATAAGCCAAACGTTTAAGTTCTCATTTTTCCACCTAAAGTGTGAAGGTGAAAAAGAACAGAGCATCAACTGCAGAAACTAGATTTAGAGGTTTTACAGTGTACTTGTACTGTCACAGACAGCTGTCTTATCCAGAGTGGTAGTTTATGAAACTTCATCTGCTTTTAGTTAACATTTTTCCTTTACCCTTCTGTGGATTTTACGGCATCAGGGTTAATGAATGTGAAGGGTTAAAGAGTTGCAGCACTTTGAAGCCCAAACTCTCTCCTGGGTTGTGTCATTGTGAGCTTAGATAAAAGGAAAACTCTAAAGCTCATATTCCTCACAGGGCAATTACAGTGGGTTTTTATGGCCCTTTACTGCAGTGCATGATAAACTGTGGTGACACACAATAATGATAAGAGATTTTGATGCAGTTTTTCAATTCAGTGCATTTATAAACAGACATGGTGTGTGTGTGTGTGTTGTGTGTGTGTGTGGTGTGTGGTGTGTGTGTGTGTGTGTGTGTGTGTTGTGTATATAGATATAATATATCTATACACACAATAGAAGTGTGTGTGTGTGTGTGTGTGTGTAATTTTGATGCAGTTTTTCAATTTACTGATCCTAATCAGACATTTTCAGGAAGTGTGTGTGTGTGTGTGTGTGTGTATGTGTATATATATATATATAATATATATATACACACTACCGGTCAAAAGTTTTTGGATCAAAAGTAAGACTTGTAATGTTTTTTAAATAAGTCTCTTTGCTATGCTTCATCAAGGACTAAACTTTTACATGTATTTGATCAAAAAATACAGATTTATGCAAAATGTTCTATTCCAACGATATAAGCTTTTTTTTCCTGTATTTTTGATCAAATAAATGCAGCCTTGATGAGCAAAAGAAACTCCTTGCTGTGATGCAAAGCTGAATTTCCATCAGCTTTTTTTTCCTGTATTTTTGATCAAATAAATGCAGCCTTGATGAGCAAAAGAAACTCCTGTAAAAAACATTCAAAATCATTCTGATCCCAAACCTTTGACTGGTAGATGTTAAAAATGTGGTAAGTTACATGAATGTTGAACATACATTATACTGTATGTTATTGAAATTATGGATATTTCTTGCATCTTCCCCTAACAGTAAAACATGAGGTATCACTTATTATTTGTATTTTATATTATCTGTGGAGGAATATGAAAAATATAAAATAATATCATTAAAACTGCAATGTAAACAAATTTTCCACAGAAAGAAATACTGTTTGTAAGTTCCATTTAAAGCCATTCAAAGATAATTTTTTGAAGTAGCTAGTAAAGTAACACATTAATTACTTAATAATTTAATTTACAAGAAAATATCTGAGTTATTTTTTCAAACAAGTAACGCCAGTTACTTTATTGACAGACATCTCTCCTGTCACCATGTTGAGAGAAATCTTAAGTAGAGAGGTCTTGTGTGCGATGTGTAAAAATAAAGCTTACTGTAGTTCGAGACTAAATGTGAACATGCATTAATTTCTCATTCACACAAAAACAGATTCAGTATTCTTAACAATGATTAAAACCTGTGAAATGCAAACTCAGAATATGATGTTAAATAACACAAATATACTTTATGCATTCACCGACCAATGTCTTTGCTGCTGAATTTCGTTGATCCAATTCAACCATATTAATAAGCAAAAATTACTTTAGATAAACTTACATTTGTGCTTTATTTTTTTTATTGCTGAAGAGTGTTGAAGCGTTGAAACCCTGCCCAGTTTTCTCAAGTAACTCAAAAGTAACGTAACACATTGCTTTCCATAAAAAGTAACTAAGTAACATCATTAGTTACATTTTTAGGGCGTAACGCAATATTGTAGTGCATTACTTTTAAAAGTAACTTTCCCCAACACAGGGTACATCAATGTTGTTCTGAAATCTGCAACTACACTGGCAAACAGTAGTTCATTGGATGCAATTGTATGTGATTTCTTTATTACTTTCACGCTGTAATAAGTGACTTCCTTTTTTATCCATGCAGCATATTTCCTGGAACTCCTAAATGGCTCTGAGCGATGGTTGGAGGAGGCCTTTGTGGCCGCTTTGGGGGATCTGTACCGGCCCAATGCGGGAGTGTTTCGTGACCTTTATGCCGACCTGCGTCGATATTACACCGGTGCCTCCCTGAACCTCGAGGAGGTCTTGGACGAGTTCTGGATGAGGCTCCTGGAGCGTCTTTTGAAGGCGTCTGACCCCGAGACTGCCTCCCTGCTCTCCGACGACTTCCTGGAGTGTGCCTCCAAGCAGACTGAAACCCTGCGTCCTTTTGGAGATGCTCCACGGGAACTGAAGACCAAGCTGGTGCGGGCATTCATCGCTGCTCGGGCATTCGTCCAGGGCCTTAATGTAGCTGGAGAGATTGTACGGAAGGTGTCTCAGGTACAGTGGATTATTTCTCTTTTTTACGATGGGTGTGATGTAGTGGTTAAGGCTCAGGGCTGGTAACGGAAGGTAGCTGGTTTGTTCACCGCAAGAAACATGCCGCGTGCCAAGACCGTACTACCCTTGAGCAAGGCAATTAATCCCAGGGTGCTCAAGGGTGACTGGTAGCATTCGTGCATGCAAGTTAAAAACAAGTGGTCTACTAAATAAGTTATAAATAAAACCCCTAGAGCGTACACTTTGTAAGACCACCTTTGGCAATATTTTCAGTTTATACAAGCATTGGCGTCTTCTTGGCAAAATTGCTTAAGTTCCTTCAAATAGGATTGCGGCCTTGATGCTCAATGGTGCTCAACTGAACTGAGGTCTCATTTTCTTGATTTTAAGACTCACTGAGTGTCTTTTACATGTTTGTCTTGTTTAAATATGACTCGTCTGCCAAAAATCCTCAATGTTAATGCAGATCATAGCAAATTTTGCTCCAGAAATTCTACTAACATTGATATTTCCAAATGATTATTCCAGTGTGAGCTCCTGGGTTAAGTTTTGCACCAAACATAGCGCTTCACATCAAAGTCTTAAAGTTCAGTTAAGGTGTCATTAGACCAGGGATTCTCCTCCAAGTCACTGAGTCACTGACATGCCTTTTAGGCAAATACCAGCTAAGTGATGAAGACTTCCTTCTTTCACCTTCTTTACGAGCCAGATTTATGAAATGTTCTTGCTTTTGAAGTGCTATTGTTGCCCCACGACAGTTTCTCCCATCTATATTATGTGGAACTGTAACTCTTTAGCATTGCCAACATCTTCTTGTCCAGACAAACAGTTCTGGCAAAACTTCAATTCTTTGCAGATGCGCAGTTGGTCCGTATTTTCTCACCTTTATAATGACAACCCTCACAGTGCTTCAAGGTGTATTTTATACGAATTATATCCTTGCCCTGACTGGTATTTTTCAAGAATCTTGGGTTAGATCTCCTTATAATGATCATTGGGTTCCGCGGTAGGGTGTTGCCTTGGAAATGAAGTGTGTTTTCTCCTAGACACAGGTGTATTTGACATTAGAGTCATACGGTGATGGGAAAAACTCTTCAATGAATCATTGTTCCATGGTGTAACACTGTGCAATTGAGAAAGTCCAAGGACACCAAGACTTTTATATATGTGGCTTAAGTAAAACCATGCATATCCTTTAATGCCAAACTCTCTGTAGGTGGTCTGGATGCACTACAAGGGAGCAGTACCTTTGAGTGTCCTAGTTGCCTAGAAAGTCAATCAACAGAAACTCCCAAATTCATCAAGACTGGATCCATGACACCAAGACAAATGACTACACAGCAGCATTCCCAAAGATGTTTGCCCAAACCCACAAGAAGGAAAATTAGTCCAAGTCCTTAGTGGCTACCCTACCCTTCCTTAGAACTCCCTGATGCTTTGACAAATGAAAGTAGGGCGCAATGGTACCTCTCTGTTCTTTAAGGGATTTCTTACAGAATTGGATTCAGTCTCCTGGTGCCAAACTCTCTGGAGATTTCTGCAAAGCAGACCCAAATTCTTGCTGATGTTGGGAATATATCAGTTTGGAATATTGTGTGTCTTGTTTAAGTGGTCTTAAGTTGACATATGTAAAAGCTGAATCCACTGTATGGCATATTCCAAGGGATTAGCAGTAAATATGAATGCATTTAGTAGCTGTTTGCATTAGTAGCATAAACAGCAGGTTCACGCACGGTCACAGTAAAACGATTAAACTGATGTTGCCTTCGGCTAATATACAGCATGATTACTCTACCTTCCAAACTTGCCTTTCCCAAAAGACTTTAAAGTTACTTCAAAGTTCTTCTTATATAATAGATGGCCCGAATCCACATGCAGATAACATGCTTAGCTGGAGACAATAAAGAAAATCAAACTAGCTTCATCAACATTCATGGAAAATGATAACAAACTTGTTCAGCTGACGACAAAAGGTCTTGCAGTGCTTTTATTACAGGAACAATTCTCCCAAAGCGATGCTGTTATAATTTCCTTGCTCACAATAGTGTTAGCTCATGGATAAATGCCTAATGGTCACTTTTCCCACAGGTTCCTTTGAGCCTGGAGTGTAATCGTGCCATTATGAAACTGGTGTACTGCCCTCATTGCCGTGGTCTGGGATCAGTCAAACCTTGCATCAATTACTGCAAGAATGTCATGAAGGGCTGCCTGGCTAATCAGGCTGACTTGGACACTGAGTGGCAGAACCTTATAGGTAATGCAGAAATTATACCACTCAAACCCTTGCTTGATTTCTGTTTTTGTTGCATCCCACTGGGTAGCGCTGTCACTTTGCTAAATATTTCGGTTTTGGACATGAAACTTACTTGACACATTATTCATACACTCTGTTTTCCTAAATCAGAAACCATGCTTCAGGTGGCCTCCAGTTTTGGTGCTGAGCCCAGTATGGACACGGTGATCTATTCAATTCCTGTGAGAATCTCAGAGGCTGTTCTCACCATGCAGGAGAACATGGAGATCTATACCAGCAAGGTTAGGACATTGAAATTAAGCATCTATTTTAAACTTGCACGAGTGGGTTGGATTCAGATGTGAGGTGTCAGTTTAAAGATTTATTGATCACATAAGGACCATTTATACAACTATACACAACTAAGTTTGTGTTGCGTTTCAGGTTTTCAAGGCCTGTGGGGACCGTGGTGAGGAAGGAACACCAAGTTCAATATCTGAGGAGCCGAAAAAGAAAGCAAGTACTGTTACTGCCCTGGAATACAAACCCAGCCCCAAATCTGCAGCCAGACTGGAGGTGCAGGTGTGTGCATGTGTGGCAGTGTCCACTTCTGGCCAACTTTTATGAGTTTTATACATTGTTATTGAAGTGTGTGTGCAATTCCCAGGTCACAGACGTGTCCAGTAAACTGAAAGAAATGCAGTTTTACTGGATCCAACTCCCCTTGGCTCTGTGCAGTGGTAAAACAGCATCTTCAACCAACGGTGACAAATGTTGGAATGGCATTACCAAAGCAAGGTATTACATCTTTAGGGCAAATCTATTCTACGATGAAAGGTGTCCATTCAGCTAATCAGCACGTGTAATTTGTGGTAAATGTTTATGTAATCAATTTATGCACTTTTCAAGGCTAAATAGATGTGCAGGGTTTTTGATGGATGACTTTTGGGATGAACACACATTATGAATTTATAGATCGTTACTCATGGTCAGTGCTGGCAGACTTCAGAAAACTGCATCCGTCCCTCTTTTTGTGGCCAAAGTCGTTAAATTGATTGTTTAGGTATCAATGGCACAGAGCTGAACTCCCATTGCCCAAAGTCATCAGAAGTGATTAATCACTGGATGAGGTTTATCTTCATTTGTGTGAGAAAATTTAAGTAAGTACGGCCAAAAAAACTTTATTTTTAGTCATCATTAATACCTATTAGCTCTGTATAATCAAACTAGCAATCCCGTGGGGGTAATAAATGCATACTGGTATGTGATAAGTGGTGTTTGCTAACGCGAGCATCCCTAATACTATTGCCCATAATTATGGTCCATATACAGACAATGAATAAAAACCCTACAGACATTTAAGGAGGGACATGAGCCAAATCTAAAGACTACTTGACAACATACAGCTAAAACACCCTAGCAACCACATAGCAAACCACTCAGAATGCCATCGCAATATAATAACTGCTAAAAGAATTGCATTGAAAAAGCATAGCAACCATATAGCAATGCATTAAATACCAATCAAACTCTTTTGCAACATGCTAAAAACCAAACAGAGCACATTCGAAATTTGCTAAAAACCACACAAGTTTTGCATAGCATGACGCACTATAATCGAGTTAGTATTACAAGCCTGATTTTTAATTGTGAAAAGTGTAAAGCGTAAGGTCGTTAATTGTGAAAAATGTCATACAAGAGCTATTAACAAAATGTGCGTGATTGAAATGGTTCTGGAAAATTGATTTTTCTGCAGTTACCTCCCAGAGGTCATGGGCGACGGGCTGGCCAATCAGATTAATAACCCAGAGGTGGAGATCGACATCACCAAGCCTGAAAGGACTATACGTCAACAGATCATGCTGCTGAAGATCATGTCAAACCGCCTGAAAAACGCCCTCGATGGCAATGATGTAGATTTCCAAGATACCAGTAAGATGCTAAAGAACCAACTAAAAGACATGATCATACAATTGGTTTCATGAAACGAGAACAAATTTGTGTATATCATTCAGCATAAACTGATTTTAGTCAATTCACTAGTTAAGTTTGTTTTACTACTGTTACATGAATGAAGCTCAATGATGCTAAATTTAGCACCATTCTAGGGCTGGTAAGGTTTTGCCTGTGTTATGCTGCAATTTCATGTAAATTAGATGCTGCATAGCAACCATTACTTCTGTGACCTTTTTTGCACCAAAGTAATCATCATGTTTTTTCCATAATGTGTCTCTAGGTGATGATTTCAGTGGCTCAGGAAGTGGCGTGTGTGCAGACCACCTGTGCGTCCGAGGTAGACCTCCGGTTTTTGGTCCGAAAATGGACAGGCCCAAACTCTACACCTATGGCCCTGAAAACAAAAGAGTCAAAGGATCCGGAAACCAGATTCAGCCTTCCGTCATCTTACTGGTTCTGTTACTCGCAACTCTATTGCTGAGACGATAATGGAGACGCTAAATCAAACTTTGGGATCTGGGTCAGGAAATTCGGCATAGGACAAGGAATGTTTCAAAAGAAAAAGAATAGAGAAAAATGAGAAAAGGTGAGCTTAAATGTTGCCAAAAGAAAAAAAAAAAACCTTTTGAGTGAATGGACATTTTAATTCCTCTGGAATACGACATGAGGATAGGTGGAAAAGGAATTTTGTTTCTGTGTATTTTTATGTTTTGTAATATACGTCAGATTAAAACGCTGACTTGTTACATCAATTGACATCTTGCTTTTTTACCTTTGAATGTAAAAAGATGAACTGGACGGGAAGAATTCTAGTTTAGACTTACAATACGAGGTTCTCAGCCACCTAAGCGACCTACCCACAGTTATTTGCTCTTAAAGTCACACAGTCACCAAGTCACCTCGTGTTTCATTTTACCACGCTTACTCAAGTTTGTCTTTACACAACTTAAATATTTCACAGATTGACATAATTACAAAACACTACATCAGTCTGATCCCTTTTAGATTACAAAATGTATGAACTATGGCATGGACATGAATTGAAATACGAAATTGCTGAATATCTGAGGAATTATGTCATGGTGTTTTGTTTTTGTTTTTTTTAACTCTGATACATTGGTTTAGTCTGCAATTATTTTGTATGATACCAAGCTGCAATAATGTATGAATTTCACAAAAAAGGATTAGGAAATGTCAATTTTTTTCACACCAACATCAAAAGAAAAAAGCAATTATTTTGCATAAAAGAAAATATAGCCTTTTTTTGCATTATTCATAATTATTTTCTTAATTTTATTTTCATACTAAACATTTTCCATTAAAAACATCTAACCATTCCAAAAATAAGCAATTACAATTATTACAAGAATTAACATTTTTATTAGATTTAGGGTTTACATTTCATGGAATTCATTTAGATTTTAGGGAGAAGCATCATGAGGCAAATTATTTATTTTCAGTTGTGTAATAATTGTCATAATGTAGCACATTTTCCACCAAAAAATACACATGAATACATCATGGTATTTTATAATAATAATAATTTTTATTATTTGATTTATACTGTTTTTTTTTCATATTGTGTCTAAATAGGTTGCTTTTCATTAAAATTAGAATTTTTAAATTTACATTAATGAAAATTAATGAGAACTTCGTGACTTGACACATTAGAATGCAAAAAAAAAAAAAAAAATTATTTAAGCCCCCCAAAATAGGCTTTATTTTTAATGCAAATTTTTTTTCTCTGATGTTAGTGTGAAAAATCTCCCGGACATGAGATAATCTTTTCTTGAAATGTAAACGTAAAATAATAAACGTCCAAAGGACACGAATGCACAAAATATTTGCTTCACTCACCTGGATGCAAACTCTTAACTTGCATTTGGAAACTCATGGCTGTGTTATTGCTCAGAGCACTGCAAATTCATATTCGTAATGTCACTTCGGGAGTACTTTCAGCACCGATGGCAAGTTAAATAGAAGCATGTGTCAGCCTTGAATGATATGATTTGCCTTGAATGGAATGTCATTATAGCCAAAGCCAATGGGAAGCAGTCATTTACAGAATGTGCTTTAAAAATAAAACCTGTCACTTTTAATAAAAGCTCGTAAGGCATAACAACAATTTTACGATTTTGATCCCAGAGCAATGTAATTAATTCAATTTGTGGCAGTGATGTTTTAAAACACTTCCAAGGAGCTGATTCAGATTTACGAGCGTAATGTTATGATATTTCTGAACTTCTGATCAGACAAAAAAAAAAAAAAACATTCCTACAAAATTTCTTGCACAATATCAACATCTAGTCACTAAATGTTGCATTTAAAGGTGTCAAATGATCTTCATGTTTCTGATATTCGTTCCTTTTTTCGATGCACAACTAGAGCTGAATCCACAAGGACCTGGTTTTGTCAGATGCGAAATGTAAAAAGTTGTGGAATGTAAACGCAGTTGAGAATGTACATGATGTAGTGTACGATTTCTGTCACAGGAAGGTTGGTTTTTGTACTCGGTTGTCCAGTATAAATGAAAAGCACATTGTATACTCTTAGTCGATCGCATGACTCAATGAATGGACATTGAGAAGGGCTCAAACACAAGCGAAATGTGTTTCATATGACAGTGACAGACTGAGCGCACACTCATTCGAAAGAGGCAGTGATGTTTGTTATGGAACATTTGATTTTGTTAAATTTCAGCACTAGCATTTTATTTGAGGTATGAATTTGTAAATTTGGTCTGTTTTACGTAATAAACATGCACAGTTGTTCAAACGAAATGGATGTTGTCTGTGTTTTTAAATAAGTTCTATTCATTTCTACCAGACCTGCTCATGTCTTTTAGTCTCAAAAACGTTAATGTGAAGCCGCAAACTTTTACACAGCTAAAGAAAATAATACCATTTCTGGGGTCACACTGAGGTGGAAGGTCTTGCCTTTAGGTGAATATGGTCCAATAGATGTGCATCGTCTTTGGTGGACGGAGGTGTAACCATTCCAATAGATGTGCATTTATCTCTGCTGCTTTTCCACTGTCCACTGTGAAAACACAACAAAACATTATGCACTAAATCATCATTGTAATAAACTGACATTCTGTTCAATTAATCAACTGATATTTAACCATTCGAGATTACACTTCCAATAGATGCCAAATAAATTAAAAACATATAAAAAAATTCAAAAAAAATCAATTCAAAATAATATAAAAATAAAAAACAAGCATACATAAAAATTTTACAAACTAATATTTTCTAAATAATTTATCATTTAAAAAATATCAACATAAAAAATACATCAATATTTACAAATGAATTTGTTTGTACATAATGTTAACGAAAGGTTTCTTTCATTTTAAATAAATGCTGTTATTTTGAGCTTTCTTTTCATCAAAAAATCTGCACACCTGTTTTCAACCTTGATAATAACAATAAATGTCAGCCAAACAACATAATAAAAATATTATAATGAAATATCAAATAACATATAATATATATTGTGTGTGTGGTTTTGTGTGTGTGTGTGTGGTTTGGTGGCCATAAAGAATTGTTTGGATCAACATTTTATGTAGAAACATTAGTTAGACAAATCCTCCAGAGAAAAGCACACTGTGAACACCCTAAATATACAGCAATCAGGTTCTTCCAGGGTCCTCGATGCCCTGCTGAACCTTCTGCGTGATTCTCCAGCACTCAGATCTGGCCTCATTTGTTCTAGAAGTGTGGCCTTTATCTCACAAACACTTCTGAAATAACACTGTTGTTACTGGAGACCAGATCTTGACTCAGTATATTCTCAGAGGAACAGACCGCTGCAGGAGGGGTCATTTCTCATTTCATACTTTAAATCCCATAAGATCTTCTGTCTGTTTTAAAAACAAATCCTCTGCTCATACACTACACAACTGATTTTTGTTCTTTTTTAACTAAGCAAAATTTCTAAAATGTATTAAAATTGATAAATGAAGAATGCAGTAAAAGTAATTTATTTGTTTGAATTTATTAATTAAGGCACATTTCATGGCAGAAAGTTTTAATGGCTGGATTGCTTTTTGTTCTTTTTTAACTAAGCAAAATTTCTAAAATGTATTAAAATTGATAAATGAAGATATACTCTGCCAACCAAAAGTTTGAAATAATAACAATATTCTTAAAGTTTTTGAAAGAAGTGTTTTACACTCACCAGGGTAGCATTTATTTAAACAAGAACACAGCAAAACAGTAATATTGTAAAATAACATTTAATTTTAAAACAACTGTTTTCTATTTGAATATATTTCAAATGTAATTTATTCCTTTGATGCAAAGTTGAATTTTCAGCATTACTCCAGTCTTCAGTGTCACATGATCCTTCAGAAATCATTCTAAAAATGATAATTATTCTTCAATTTAAACACTCAATATTTACCCACAAGGTTATAAAAATAATAATAAAAAAATATTAAAATACATTTTAAAGAACATTTATAAAATGTATTCTCTAAAAACATTTATCTTATGCAATTGACCTTGTTTCAAGGATTTATTTTTATTGCTTTAATTACAGGTAAATACTTTTTATTTACAGAATTATTTCCTAATTTTCATAATTACTTAGCACATTCTGCCACTCAAAAATCACGCGACAACATCAGTAATGTAATTTTTCTTTTTGAAAATTATTGTCTTACGCAATTTACATGCGTCTTGTTCTAAGTATGTTTTATAGTGTAAAAACAAGAGCAAAGTCAAGTTCATTAAGTAAGGTGCTTTGGGTAGGTGTATTAAAAGTCAGTTGAGACCAACCTGGCACGGTCACACCTGTCTCTGTGGCATTCATCCCACACTTTGGTTTTGCAGGTCTTGCTACAGTAGAAGACTTCAGAACGGCCGCATTCTAAAGCGAGGCTTTCTGAAATCAAAACCACAGACACAGTTAACACAAACAGCACAAAAAACACTTTGGTTCACAACACTGTGCTTTATTAAGTACCTCTGCACTCTCTGACTGATGTGTTTATTAAAGGAAGTCCTGTTGTTCTTCTCAGGAGAGCTCAGCAAACTCGATGTCGCTCCTGATCCAGGATATAGAAGCTTCTCTGTGGGACTGACACCTCAAACAACAGATAAACACACAAACTAGCAACCAGTTTCTATCATGACAGCTGTCAAAGGGATTGGCATGTTAATGTACATGACAATGTTAATTGGCAATATATCCACAACATGCTGCTGTGAGCATGTAAGAAAAACTGCTGCTGCATATATAATATATATGAAATAACCCCCATACAGCTTACATGAATTATCCCGTATAGATCTATACAGGTGGAGCTGGGGAAGGTGGAGGGTTTCTGAAGCACACTGCAACTGCTACAGCAAACACTAGCCGAGTATTGTTGAGTAGCAAGCTCACTGGATACAAAAATAACTAATCAGCTGCTCCATGTGATAATGATGTCATTATGTCATATTGAATTTGACCTATTGGACTGCACCCGCTATAGTTTCATGACAGAATTTTGGATATATTTTCTTAATAATATTAATATTAATGAATAATAATTATTACAATTATTATTTTTATATATTGTAAAATTATTTATTTATAATAACTGCAAATTATTATAACATTTTGTTATAATATTTTTATTTAGAATACATACAATAATTTTAATATGTGTTGCTTAATATATTTAGAATATGATTATGACAGGTATTATTTATTATTAATAATTCAAAATTACAGACTATTATAACATTTTGTTAAATCAACCAACAGGAGGCATATACGTTATTTTCATTATTTATAATATAAAGAATAATTTGACATGCTCAGCAATATATTTAGAATAATAAATAGTAATTCTTAATTAAAAAATATTCATTTTAACTTATTATTAATTATTCTGAATTGCTTACTACTATATTAATAATAATTATTATTATTTTTATAAATTTATTACTATTACTATATATCTTGTTAAAAGGTAAGTTCACCCAAAAATGAAAATTAGTCCATGTTTTATGACTTTCTTCTTTCAGACGAATCCAATCAGAGTTATATTAAAAACTGTCCTGGCTCCTCCAAGCGCTAGAATGGGAGTAGGCGGAAGTTACACAAAATGTTGCATATCGTTTTAAGCACATTTTTTTATAATACAAAAAACCATCGATTCGCTACAGGAGGCCTTTATTCACCCCCCGGAGCCATGTGAGGCACATTTCAGTATGGCTGGAATTGTTTATTTGACTACTTTTAGACTATTGAACATAAACAACCACCAATGCCATGGTACAGCTTGAAAGATCCAGGACAATTTTTAATATAACTCAGATTGGATTCATCTGAAAGAAGAAAGTCGTATACACATGGGATGCCTTGAGGGTGAGTAAAACATGGACTAATTGTCATTTTTGGGTGAACTAACCCTTTAAAGGGATCCTATTATGCTTTTTCACTTTTTCAATTTTAGTTAGTCTGTAATGTTGCTGTTTGAGCATAAAAAGATCTGCAAAGTTACAAAGCTCAAAGTCCATTTCAAAAGGAGATATTTTATTTAAAAGAAATCACTTTTCAAAAACTACAGCGCATTACTTGTTTGGACTACAACGCATATTTTCCGGGATTTGTGATATCACAAATACAGACGAATGGGACAAGACCTGGTTGAGCTGCATTAGAGAAGACAATTAGTGTTACCACTATGTCGGCGACACGCTAGTTTTCCCAAGACAGACGAACTAAGAGTGGTTACAATCATTCGGGTTTAAATCACGCTCAAATTGATTTGATTTTGACGCAATATTTACACTGAAGCTCACAGCAGGTGGCTATGGTAAGGGGCATGACATTTCCTGACCAGGTGCCAAGTGGAGCCAATCACAGCACACACTGACCCAGCTGACTAATCACAGCACATTTCGTATTTCAGAAGGCGGGCCTTCATTTGGTACAGGAACTATTCGAGTCATTCATGCCTAGGGAGAGAGGTGTTGTAATAATGTTTTTCGAACAATCTAGTATGAGAGCCTATTCTAGTACACCCCCAAAACAAAATCAAGACCTTGTAAAAGAGCATAATAGGACCCCTTTAAATCAACCAACAGGAATGCTTATTACGCTTATATTATACATAGTGCTGGGTAACAATTAATTGTGATTAATTGCATCCAAAATATTATTATTTTTTGCACGTACATATGTGATGCATGCATGTATATATTTCAGAAAAATGTGTTATGTTTATATAATAAATATATGTATATATAAGATATATTATAAGATTATAAATATATATACATGTAAATACTTTCAAAATATATACTGTATGTGTGTTTCTTTATATATACACATAATACATATACACAGTATTCACACATATATTATATAAACAAAAACTTTAATTTTGGATGAGATTATACATATATATTTTATTTAGAATATGTATAATTATTTACTGTATATTCATTTAGAAACATTTAGAAAAATCCATCTAAATTATTATATTTAAATAGAATAAGTATATTTATGATGAATTTATTTTAAAAAAATTACCTACAAAATCAATTCATAAATAATTTAGTTTGATGTTTCTAAAACATTATTTTATCTAATTATTACAAATACTTCTACTACTAATAGTAATAATAATATTAATTAAATAATACTTATCTGGTAGATACAAACTTCTCTATGGAAGACACTTCAAACAACAGACAAACATACAAATTAGCACCCTGTGATTTCAGTCGATAAGACACAAACTCCTTCGAACGGTTGCAGAAACCCTGAGGGCAGTGAGACAAAATCCATAAAGCACTGCACATTTATAGAAACGATCGGCCAGTCTCACCGAGTACATCTTGGCTCCGTTCCTTCTCCATTCTCATCGCCGCCTGTCTTAGCAGATCTCCCATGAGGCCTGGCAACTGCCGGCGGGCGTTAAAGGGTTGTCTCTCATGCTTGTTGAGGGCATGATGCAGGGTGTGGGTCATGCGCTGGTTCTGGTGGGAAAGCGGGTCTGGTGAGCGGTGTGTAAGGCTGGGGAAGGTTTAGCCTTCCCCTGGCCATGGAGACTTGGGGCAAAAAAGCCACTAAATTGAACAAAAATGCCCCTGCACAAATAAATTAAATCTATTACGCTTCTAAAAAGTGAATATGAGTAGAAAGTGTTAATTGCGGCATTAAATTAAGATCTGCTCATGTTGCACCATATTTCCTTTTAGGCGTTTTTACAGTGTTGCGCATTTTAACCAATCACACACAATTCTGTTGAGCTTAGGAATGCAATGGTCAATCAGAGGCGTTCAGATGAGTCATCGTTCAAACTCATCAGATTTGTTGAGTGTGCGTGCGTTCGCTGACTGAATTCCGGATTCTTGCAAATTTTCTCATCATAAACAACAAAGCGAAGATGTATGTACAATGTAAGAGATTCATTTCACAGTGTATACAGCTTCAGAAATTCTAACATTTAGTTATAGTAGTTTTGTTTTTTTGAGAATGCTTAAACTGGCGATAGATCAATGCTAGTGATAACGTCAATTTATATAATATTACAAGGGGCCATGTCTCAAAAAATTAGCATAATGTGTGAAATTGGAAAGTTCATTAAGGTTTTACATTAGAGTAAGTGACTAAAAATTAAAGTTTATAAGCCACTACTCGATGATTGGTGGGCCTACATATCATAGAAAACCAAAATTCATATCTCAAAAGCACTTAGCATACACGAAAGAGGTTATAGTAACGTTTATGGCTATAAAATCTTATATTGAATATTTTGGACAATTAACCTCTAAACCCCGCAAAAGAATTACTGAGGCTTCAAAAATATCATATTTAAAACAAAGGTTCCCTAAACACGCGCTGGTTCATGGACTCATCATCCGCCAATCACTTAATAAGACTGCGAACCGGACTGCTGCCCAGAAGGCCATCATTGACATCCCTCACAGCTGAAAAACGAAGAGCCTGGAAGAGGGTAAGACACAGACGCAAGACATACGTCGGAACAAAATGGCCTGCCTGACTGCTGTCCAGATGGTGTTCCCGGTGACACCCTTAAGCAGGAGGGTAAACACAGAAGTAAATTTTTCTGTGGGAATAGGCTGTTCTCCAGAGTGCGTTTAAAAAAAACGGAAACAGAGAGACGCCTCAACCTCGCGAAGTGGGACACGGAACTGTGGAAGGAACAAGTGTGGAGAAAACGCTGCCGAGAGGTATACGAGAAAGAGGAACGACCGTTGCCTGAGGATAGAAAAGGGCCAATGGTACCTATGAACAGACCTTGGACAGCACCTGCGGAGCAGTGGCTTCTGTCTGAATTTGAACACATCCAGCCACCGATGCAGAAGGCGTTGCTATTTGAACCCTGCAAAACAGAGGCAAGAAGCGCCGTTGAGCAATGGACTACAGAAAGTCAGCACGAGCATGTATGCAACCAGTGGGCCAAAGGTACTTTTTTCGGATGGATAGCAACAAAAGTTTGCCGTCATGTTCGATTGAAATCAAGGGGTGCAGGAGTCTGGACGGAAAGCCTGGGGAGAAGAAGAACGGAAGAAGGAAATCCAAAATGCCTGAGGTCCAGTTTCAATTACCCCTAACACCAGTAAGTGAGGGTTATTGACGGAGTATCGGTCTTAGGTGCAACTAGGGAAGACTGTGGAACATAAGGGTGAGCATGTCAAGCTGACTGGTGTTGGTCCACGGTGTTTTCATCAAGGTTGCAGGCGTCAAATGCCAGCTAAAGAATAACATGATGATTTTGGGAGCCACGTTACAGACTTCCATCTGAGAGTGAAAAAGCTTTATGGTCGTCAGATGAAGATCTTCGTTTTTTTCAGCACGACAATGGCCACGCTGCTCACAGTGCCAAAACCACTGTGAAATGGTTTACTGACCATGGTTTTAGCTGTGCTCATTTTGGCCTCCAACTCTCCTTACTGAACCCCATAGAGAATCGGATATTGTGAAGAGAAGTTGAGAGACGCAAGACCCAACACTCTGGATTACGCTTAAGGCCGATTCTATCGAAAGCATCCTGGGCCTCCATAACACCTCAGGTCAGAGGCACATGGCTGTATTAACCCCTCCACTGCCACGCGCCCGGGGAGCATTGAACTAGTCATGCCTTGGCTGCAAAAAGGATTCCCGACCAAGTATTCCAGTGCCATGAAAGTGGATACATAATTATTTGAAGGTTGACACCTTTTCCTGTATTAACTTCACCACAGATACAATCTTTTATTGGTCGAATTGAAACATATGCTAATTTTTTGACGGATAGCGAACATTTTGGGTTTTTCAGGAGCCTGCCAAAAATATGCCAAAATCATCAGTATTAAAACACTAAAAGACCTGAAATAAAATTTCAGTTGGTGCCGCAAACGCTTACTCTAAGGCCCATCTATATCTCGGCAAAGTTTACTTTTTATCATTACATTCTGATGGAAAATAATGAACTTTTTCACAATACTGCTACTTTTTGAGAAGGACCTGGGAATTGGTATTGTCGCTGTTTGAATAACCCTCGGAAAGGAAAAGTTATATAATTATCAATGTCTAATAGTTTTTATTAAATTGTAATACTTTAAATACAAGAGTCAGATCCCATTAAACATTTTTTTTTTTAGCCTACAGTTACCCACATCGGTTCTTGCCTAAAAAGAGGGGTTTAAGATTTATACGTTGGGCTGCTTTTAAGCCTTACCCCTGGAGCGGGTTTCTTCCCTTCCGCCTATGGTTTAGTGATAAATGAGCATTTCAGATGATCGGGAACACGGTATGAAACGGTGATGAAACGCTTACACCTGCTAGGAATGAATGCGCAGTGGCGCATAAGCCATTCCTGTTCCCCCATGCGCAGCCCTGGGCCCCCCCCCCACTGACAAGCCTCTGAGGTGCTAAATCCGCTTTGATCAACTTCTCCGGCTTAACCAAGTGAAACAAAAAAAAGAGAGCGCAGTGATTAGAAATAAATATGTTTATTTTTCTCTATTTACTCGACTGACAAGCCTCTGAGGTGCTAAATTGATCCTGAACATGAGTCAACAGATAATTCAACCTGATTTTGTGAGCAAAAACATTAATGGGCATATGCTTTATGCAAAACATTAAATGTATAACATGGCCTAATCTATCAGTGAAATACTTGTTTTATTATTTTGTTTTCCACCTGCAGATAAAATAAAAAGAAATAAAATATTTTTTATTTAATTTTTTCAGAAATGCAATATTATTTAAAAATATTTTTCCAACCATATTAAAAACACAGGATGTGACCCTTTTATGTAAAATAGTTCAGTTGAATCAATTAAATTATCATTACTCATCCTTGATTTGAATTATCAGAATAATTCATTTCAATACATGTTACAAATACCAAAAAGTAATTCCTTAGAGGGCAATTTTAGTCTCTTATTTTGAATTTCACTGCCTTTTTTGTCACTTTTGGTGCCATTTTTGCCCCAATCTTTTTAATTTCTGACACCATTTCCAGTTTCTGCTGAGTGACACTTATGTTTAAGTTTTATTTTGATAAATACAGATGATGCTTTAAAAGCTTAATGTACTATTACATCTATTTTATGAAATGTATCTTTACAATAAAAATATATGAATAATAATTTTTACTGTTTAATAATATTATTTATTACTATTACATATGTATTTGCATATATATATTTATATATATATACACACACAGTATATATATATATACAGTATATATATTATTCACTTATAATATTACTATATATATTTATTTTAAATATCTAGAATAATCAAATATGTTACTATATATATATATAGAGAGAGAGAGAGAGAGAGAAACAAATATTTATTGTTTTAAATAAAAACTACTCATTCAACTATCTATTAATTCTGTTTATATAATAATTTAGCATGATTGTTCAAAATTATTTTGATTTATATTGATATATTTTTAATTAATATATTAATGTTCACATACTCCATATATTGCACAAAATGATAAAATAATTATTTTCATTTATTTTAAATATTAATAATATTATTTATTATATTTTTATAGAATATATAGAATAAAATTATTAGTATTATTGTTGTTGTAAAATACACACACACACTATATATATATAATATATATATATATATATATATATATATCTATATATATATATATATATATATATATAACGATTCAGTAAAATCAACAAACATGCATTTCCCCTAAGCCTAACTAAATTTAAATGCATATTTCCACTTTTATTTTGCAATGCATAGTGCAACTACAGAGCAACATTGCAGAAACATATTTCACAAATGCACAGTCACGTATTTTCCCATGCGACCATGTAGGATAATTAGTTGAAGAAGATCACCAGCTTGACTTGATTGCGTGGATGTGGCCCACGGTCATAGATGATGTTGGCAAGGGCACAGAGAGCGCTGCCCACATGACGAGTGATAAGAACATCAAGATAACACCCTCAACCAAACACTTCATCCACAGCCTGGGAAAACAGCGTTAATATACATGGCACGTCGATGCAATGCCATAGAGTTCTCACCCTCATCCTTCAGTAATGACTTATTATTCCACATTCATTCTGTGCCTTTGAATAGACAGCATTTAATTACACCATAAAAGATGATTCCTTCCAAATAGCAGCACTACAAATGATTCAGTTGGAAGAAGTGATGTCAAAAATGATTAGATACAAGGTCGTTGCCGCTCGCGATGGCCAGAGATAGGGGTGAATGGCTACTCCACACATCGTTGGGGGTTGAGTTATGAGAAAGCAGAAGCGCCACCACATCTCTAGCATTCTGAAAGAAAAATAAGGCTTCTTCTTATTATAATTCACAAATAAATTCCAATTCATTTGATTGAATACTCCATTGAAAATTACATTTTATGCATTTTTTTGTGACTTTTAAATTTTAAATATTACTTTATCTAATAATCTTGTAGATTTAAATTAACAGTGTATTTTTTAAAGATTTATTTTTGGTGTTTTTTGCTATTATTACTAGGACAGTGTAGACGAGACAGAAAGTGGAGCGGGAGAGAGGGCGGGGGGAATCCCTAAAGGCCCTAAACAAACTCGGAATCAAACCAAGGACGTCACATGTCAGCACACTGCATTTCAGTTAATAATTATATGGTAATAATAAAATTACATGCAAATTAAAAGCTATAAAATGATTAAAAGAAGTTTTTTTTTCTAGGAGTATTATGTAGTTTCAGTGTATATACTGTATTATTACTGTATGATCGCTGTCTCTTTGGCAAACCACATGTAGTGGAGTCTTCCCGTCTTCCTGAGGAAGTTCAATAGGGGCTTCGCTGAATTTAGCCTGGGGTCCTTTGTCACTAATCAGCCAGTTCTCCTCACCAGCCAATCCCAGCACACTCCCTCACCTGAGTATTAATCACACACACCTGCTATCCATCTGCACCCTCATCATCACTAGCTTTATAAGCATACCCAGCACCTCACTACAGCGTCTGGTCTCGTTAATACCTAAAGGACTACATGCCAATAGCCTACACACCTGTCTCTTCCCCAAAACACACCCCCTTTTTTTCCCACAGCGTTCTCTCCGTCTTAGTCCTACACCCCCATCCATCCCCATGCCTATGGTCATCAGCTCCTACCCAATCGCCTGGTTCTGTAAGATAGAGACTTTCAATATACTCCTCGTCCTCTTGACTCCAGAATTATCATCCAGTATACCCACCTGATTTCCTGCTGTACTCACTATTTTTGTCAATAAACACCCACTTACCTTTATCTCTGTGTTTCGAGTATACTTGCCAGCAGCCATATCACCCTGCAGCCCAAGACTGGCTCCCCACTGAAGCTAAGCAGGGTTGAGCCTGGTCAGTACCTGGATGGGAGACCTCCTGGGAAAACTAGATTGTTGCTGGAAGAGGCGTTATTGAAGCCAGCAGGGGGTGCTCACCCTGTGGTCTGTGTGGGTCCTAACGCCCCAGTGTAGTGACGGGGACACTATACTGACAAAAAAAGCACTGTCTTGCGGATGAGACGTTAAGCCAAGGTCCTGACTCTCTGTGCTCATTTAAAATCCCAGGATGTCCTTTGAAAAATAGTAGGGGTGTAACCCTGGCATCCTGGCCAATTTCACCCATTGGCTTCTGACCATCATGGCCTCCTACCCATCCCCATACACTGATTGGCTTCATCACTCTGTCTCCTCTCCACCAAGAATCTTTTAAAATATTTGTATGCACAATAAAAATTTTTGACTGCAATTTTATACAAACTTTTACTCAGACCTATTAAACTCAGAATTTCATTTGCATCCAGAGCTTTGACGTCAGGATCCGCAAGGGCATGCAGGAGGAGGCTCATTCAGGACCCTCTGCTCCAGATAAACCCCAGCTGCTGTGAAGAAAGGATACAGACCCTATTGTTGACATAAAGCACAAAAGCAGTACTAAAAATGACCAAAATAGATGCAATAAATATTTAATTAAAAATTTAGTTGATTAGTATTCAAGAATCTTTTTATAATATACAAACATAAAAAAATATTAAATTTATAAACAAAATTTAAACATTAACAAAATAAAAATAAAAAAAAAAATTAAAAAATTCAATAATTAAAATTTAATAACTAAAAAAAATTTTAACTTATTTAAAAAAGGACTATTATATGATTGTCAAAAATTATATGCATTTAAAAAAAATTATTAAATTAAATTAAATGTACCTCTGGAAGTAGAGTAGAGGTATGTTTGTACGAGCTGCACACTCCAATAGAAGACGGACGCCCTTGACATGGGCAGCTTTGATAGCCAGGAAAATGATGGGCATGGGATGGTAGAGGCGTTCGGGTCTGCTCCTCTCTCCAACAGAAGCTTAATTGTTTCCAAATAATAGCATGACCAAACAATAACATGCCCACCATATTTAATTCAAACCAAATATATATATATATAAACCCACCATATTTCATGCCAATTTTTTTTTTTTTTTAATCTCATTCTCATTGCTGAAATAAATATATATATATATATTAGTGCTGTCAAAATTAGCACATTAACACAGGCGATTAATTTTTCCACTTTAGCAGTGTTAAAAATATTTAAAGGGGTCATATGATGTTGCTAAAAAGAACATTATTTTGTGCATTTGATGTAATGCAATGTGTTTATGCAATTTAAGGTTCAAAAAAACATTATTTTCCATATAATGTACATTATAGTTGCTCCTCTATGCCCCGCCTTCTGAAACCATGTCAACTGTAGATTTTACAAAGCTCATCATTCTGAAAAAGAGAGGTGGTGCTCTGATTGGCCAGCTATCCAGTGCATTGTGGTTGGCCAAATGCCTCAAGCGTTTGACGGAAATGTTACGCCCCTTAACATACTATGCCGTCTCCCAGGCCAGCAGCACGAGACTCATTTAAAGCAGTTCAGCAAGTACTGTTAGGAGTAACGTGCATAACTCGGGATATCGGTTTATTTCGTGTCAGAGGGATGGTAAGGCACATTTATAAACCGAATAACTTAAGTTATTTGTGGATTAGTGCGTACTGTCAGACGCTAACCATTTCAAACGATTCGGTTTGATTTGGTGAACTGGTTCGACCCGTTCACTAAGAAGCAGGGGCGGTCGGACTGGGGGAGTAAAACCATACTGATGCCCAGGGCACTGAAGAGAGGGCCCTTGAAAAGTCTGGAATATATAGATTCAAGGGGGGGTGGGGGGGCATGGGGGCCCATCAGGACGGCCTATGCATAGGGCCCGGGATCTTGTGCAACACCCCTGCTAAGAAGATCCGGTTAAATAAAAAATTTGTTTGCGATCCAGACATCACTAGACGAGACAAAACAAATAAAACCCACTACAACCGAGGCATTTGTTGCATCCAGTGGGGACATAATTACTGATTATAATGACTTATACTGTCTTTTTACGTGTTGTGTTGCGTTGCATATCGTGCTGCGTAAACATAAAAACATGTCTGCATTTGTGATCAGAGAGAAGCACCAGACTGTCCTTGCATACACTGCTCAAAACTCGCGTTTGAATCATCGACAAATTATTTAAATATAAAAAAAAGTACCTACAAGCTGTGAGTCAGAAGCACCAGACTGTCCTTGCAAAGTTTGAACTGCCCAACTTTATAGAAACAGCCTTTGTGCCACAGACGCATTGCAGACTACTGATTCAGGAAACAGTCCTCATCCTCCATAAAATGCACAGCACACATCAGAATATTTGGGTTGGACTGTTCAGGAACAGTGTTGAAATACAACTTAACCACTGATTTCTAGTCATATCCTCTTTTGGAAGGCCAAACAAAGTTTCACTTCAATGAAACACACAGCGACTCCACAACATGGCAGCTGTGGCAACAGAGAGAATAAATGTTACGCCTTCATTATTTGCGTGAATATTTGGGCAGGGTTATGCAAATCTTCCCACATAGTGACATAGAGATGAGGGGATGTGTTAGAACGAGCTGTTTTAGGGGGGTGTGGTTGACCCTTAACTTTTATAAAGAATATCTCTTTGGATTTGAGACTCTAGTCTTTGCAACTTTACAGATCTCATATCATCCACATGCACCAAGAGCTTGTAACACTCCAAAGACAAAGGAAAAATTTAAATCGCATCATATGACCCCTTTAACACAGTTAAAACAGGGGCGGAGCTGGCCACCCCACTCACAGCTTCCGCCTCTGTCTCTTTTTTTCTTGACAAGAATTTGAGTTCTTTTCAGACGCAAACTCCACTTCACCTCAGCAACCAGCGCAAGTCAAACGAGTGTGGAAATGGCACTGATGACGAGGCAGCTTTAGTAGAACAACAGTGAAATTCAGTCAGATGAGATGTTGTTAGGCCATATGTCAGAAAAACTAATTTTCTTGTCCTGTCAGCTGTTATACTGTGCTCGTGGTGCATGCTCTTCAATTGCACACACAAATACACTGGTGCACTCTGTAGCATGTATCACTTCTTATTAAAGCGTGAATGAAACTATCAGCAGCGGCAGCTCTTAAAGTAATAGCAGCCAAATAACTTGTAACCCAGCAGCTGTGATGTCTGTTAATCAAAGAACAAAAGAAAAAAGGGGAAACCAATAACTTTTGTAGCTTTACGGATTCATCCATATTTAATTTAGAATTTAGTGTTTGATAACTTTATTCAGTTTCTGTATAAGGGTACAGGTAAATATGACATTTATTATAATGGGTTTATGTGAAGATTGTTTTACATTCACCTAAATTAGAAGTTGTTATTTTTTAAAGTCTAATAAATGCTTTGTTAAGATTAATAGCTCTCAATTATACTGTTATGTTGAATGGCTATAGTCAATGGCTAAATATTAGGAAAAAAAGAACAAATTCCTAGAGACATCAGTAGTATTGGTATCAACAATAAAAATTCTATATGACCCAGATATATTTTTGAGATTCAAATAAATCTACTAACGCTGTCTTAAGAAGTGCAATTATCCGGACTGTCTCCTGGGTGTCTGTCGAAGTCACTGTTCCTGTCTGGCACAGAATATCAGCACTCTTCTGCAGGATCTCCTCTGTGACGTGAATATGAAAACTAGCCATAGAACATACAGAATCAAAAGTAGGTACAGCTGATCTAATGTTCCTTTCCAGGTTTTCATCGATCTCCAGATTTGTCAACTCTTCCTCAGAGTTAACGACTGTCTTTGCTTCCTTCTCTTGGCACGATACAGAACCCACTGGAATTTTATCATCAAAAACTTGAATAGATCTTGACATTATAACATATGGTTCTTCTGCTGGTTTGTCTTCTTCATGTTCAAGTTGAACAACTACTTCCTTGTTTGGGTCTGTATTTTGATTGATTTGATGAAGTTGAGGTTCCTCCGAGGCTGAAGAAGTACAGTATCTCATCTTCATTTATGTCCTCATTTATTTGCTCTTGAGCTTCAAGTTTCTCCAAGTTATTGAGGTTCTCTGGTTCAAGACTTTGGTCAATTCGGTTGATTTCTCTTGGTGTCTCAAATGTCTCTTGGCCACTTTCATCTTTGGGTGTTCCTGTCATTGGATCTGGAGAGGATTCATGGGAGATGGCTTCCAAAGGCTTGATTTTAGCATTACAGACAGAAAAAAGGGAGGAGAAAGAAACGAAAAATAAAAATTATCTGAAAAACAAGCAAACCAAAATACCCATAATGCATCCCAAACATCCTCTCTGTATTAGTACCTGTGGCTCTGGGCTGATATTCTGTGTCACTCGCTCAGCCAGCGTCTCATGTAAAGACTGAAGTGGGTAGTAGAGGACATGACAGACAGCCAGAGCAGACATGCCTTCATCACTTAACGTATTAACATCGGCCCCGCTGTACCACCAGCATGTGGATGACATCATCATGACTATTAACCTACACAGACACACAATAAATTATTGTGTATTGTTATTAAAGATCTGAAACCTGTAGTTTATCCATTTATCCAATGTTTCTTCACAACTGTGAAAAATAAAAAGCAATGCTGCCACAAAATAGACATAATGCAACAAAAAAAAAAAAATCATGCATATATATATAATTTAGCAACAAATCAGAGCTCGACTGCCATTGGCTCATCTGCGTTCGAAATGCAAATAAATAATTTTTTTATATAATATATTCGAATTTAGCAACATCTGCGTTCGAGGGGAGGATATTACATAAAATACACAACACTGGTATGATATATACGATATATTATTTTAGCAATTTTAAATATATTGCGATATTCTGTGATATATTGCACTTTATTACCTTTTCCAACTTCAAATTATGTAACCAAAAGAAACCTTTGGCAACATCTGTTTTAACTGGAAAAAAAATTTTTTTCTCCGTTTATCTCATTACTTATTTTGCAGTGCAAAATGGGATTGTCATGCAGACAAACTGACCAACACTTCCATGAAAACCTGTCAAACCTGTCAAATGTAAATAGGTATGTAAATGTTGTATGCACCTGGCAAACTTAAAAAACTCTTCAACAAAAAGTTGTGCAGACCCTTCAGCAATGTAAATAGGTATGCACTGCTGTGCTACTAGAGGTATTTTGAAAAATGCAACTTGAACTTTTCTAAAAAACTCTTCAACAAAAAGTTGTGCAGACCCTTCAGCAATTGGGCCTTTGAAAGTAAATTACTGTTAAATTTAAAGTAAATTAAAAATAGTCTTACATTAAAATAAACATTTTTACATTTACATTAAACATAACATGTACTCTTTAAGTAAACAAGTAAACTATGCACTGCTGTGCTCTTAAGAGTATTTTACTTTCATTCATTCCATGTAGTTCCAAGCCAGATTAATCACCGTTCTATAATAATGCACTGCTTTAATTGATGCACACACACACACCACTCGCACATAAACACAGTGAGAGGGAGAGAGGTCGGAGATTTCAGATTGCAATGCGCACACACAGGAACTTATTGTAGACTTTTATTAATGCAATAACATTGCAAACACACAACTACAATATCTCCCTCAACAAAAAATTAAATCAAGAAGTAACTAAACAGCTTCATTGTTTGTAGAGAGAGATGCACAGACGCAGGTAATTCACACACACAACTGTCATCTCTCTCTCGATCGATAATTCATTCAAATAAATGCTATGATTCATTCAAATAAATGTGGTCTTATCACACTATTTCATCTCTGTATCTGGTTTGAAGAGGGCAGAAAGCTAGAGCTAAGGAGACGTAACTGACGAAAATAACGATCATGTTTACCCTTCCGGTCAAATATTGCACAGCATCTTTAAGTTACATCTTAAGCTTTAAGTTGTCAATGCTGGAAAATAGCCATGGAATAAGTGGGACCTTTAATGGCTTGCCGTGCATTAAAGGATTTTAGAAAAAAAAAGCATAACCACCATCTAGAGGACTGTAAAGATATTGATTTTGTTATTCTACCAAATAGTGTAATAAAAGATCGATATTTGGCATCCGTGTATCGATACAGTATTGCCGCGGAAAATATCACGATACTATGCTGTATCGATTTTTCCCCCCACCCTAGTATCTATTAAGTTCAAGATATCTACTACTAAAAATATACTATCAAAAAAAAAATAAGTAAAACAAGTTCTATTTTTACTAAATAATAAGATTAAAAACAAATACCAAATAAATAAGAACTAGTATCTAATGAACAAGTACTAGTAGATAATGAATAAGTACTAGTACTTAATTAATGGAAAAGACACTGGTCTCTAAAAACTAGTATCTAATGAACAAGTACTAGTACATAATGAATAAGTACTAGTACTTAATGGAAAAGATACTAGTTTCTAAAAAATAAGTATTAGTACCATGAAAATAGATACGGCTTATAGATTAAATGTTAAAACGGCTTTCCATACACCTAGCGGCAACGAATGAATCTGCGCTTTCATTCAGAACAACGAAAAGACAAACAAGTGGGCGGGGCAATATGCTAATGCTTCATGTTGACGTCAGCATGAAGAGGCTTGGGATTCGTTTTAAAAACTACTTGTTTCTATACTTTATACACGGTACACTTTCAGATGTACAACTTTGCAAGATGTTTTCATTCACTTAGAGCTGTGTTATATGTTGCATGAAAGATCATTTTCAAAAATCCATAATAGGGGGACTTTAATGAACGAGTTCACAACTTAAAACTTCTTAGAACAGACCATTATTTGATATAATGTTGCATGTGAAGTGAAACATACCTCTCCATTTGGAAATCCCCCTCACATTTACATTCATCCGGCCATTCCTGAATCACATGTCCATTTCTTTTATTAAAATTATCCCTTTCCCACGTTACTGTTTATCCTTCTTTTTCAGTTCATATCATAAACACTTATTTACACAGAGCGCGACTTCTAGTGCGTAATTTTTCGCGTCCAATGCATCTGTCCGGCGAAAATAAAGTCTTCATTAAATTAACGGCAATTAAGCCGGTTCCTCTGTAAGATAACTGGTATTCCAGATGGTCTATTCGTGACAAAATATACATGACAAAGGCCGGCGACCCTCATCAAATAAACACTTGTCTCTCGTTGGTTTGTTTTTGTGTTTCAAGTGACCTGCTGTAGTAGTTAAACACCGCGCAAAGCAACAGGGGCACGCGCTAGCTGCTCTTTCTCGCGCTCCCTCACACACAAGCCCATATCTGATTAAAATATCTGTTTAAATAACTTACTACATAATCAATCTATGTTTTCTTGCCTTCTTTGACAGCTGTCAGGTATGCAGCAAAGCAGCGCGTGCGCAAAGCTTCCGCGAGCGCGCGACACATTACATGCACCAGATTATACATTACAAGTGTCTGAACACACCTGAGTGGGCTTACAACGAGATCAACATTTAATTAAGAATCAAGGATCTTCTGAGACTATCGGATAAATTTATAGGATATATAAAATACATCGGATATTTTGGGTGTTTGTTACCAGCTAACTTAACCTGAAAATGAACTATCGCCTGGAAGACCATCTAAACCATCATAAACCAGCTACATGATGAAGGAATATATATATATATATATATATATATATATATATATTGTAAATATTTGTAATAAATGTTGTATTCTGCCAATTTTTTGTGTGCTGCTTAGTGCTAATTATTGTGGGTATGTTCTAAAATAAACATTACAAACATTCCTATTTTAATATAACCAATATTATAACAAAATATACAATCATAGCCTACATAAATCTATTAAAATATTTCATATAATCAACACAATTCTAAGTGCTACACACAGGTGAGTCGGCTGGACAAACCACCTAATGCAATCTTTTTTCTCTCTATATGCAGCAGACACTTATTATAAGGACTTCACTAGAATACCATGTTTACTCGCGAATGCACCACAAATCATAATGCACTATTTGCTTCTTACCCTTAAATACCTCTTTTGCACAATATCATGATCAGTCATTATGTAAAGTTGTATAGTCTGTCTTAGTACTAATAGACTCTTAGATTATGTGTATGTATAGTCAATTATTTATAATAGGCTACACTATAGTTAGATTACCGCTTTCAGTAAGTTAACTATGTATAGTTTCATACCCTAGTGTTGTATGTTTATATTTATTTTTAACTATGTAGCACTGTGGTCCTGCGAGACATGACATTTCGTTCCACTGTATGTCCACACATTTAGCGGAATGACAATAAAGCTCTACTTGACTTGACAACAAACAGCAAATACTTGTCTTAGGTCTAATTTGATGGTTTCAAAGGGGTTTTCGTCAGTTGTCACCAGCTAAAGACCAGCCTGGAAGACCAGCTAAACCATGACAAACCAGCTTCAACCTGCATAGTGGTTAACAGCATCATGCACCACAGAATTTACATGGTATTCCAAGGTACTTGGAATAAATAACATGTTAATCATTGTATCACCTGTACATTCATTGACCAACTGTTTTTTTTTTTTTATTATTATTATTTTCTGATATGTAAAGTGGCAGATTTTATGAAGTATAATCCAGATATATATTCAAATTCATGCCCACAGGCACAACATCCTCTGTCATTATTATATTAAAATATTTGACCATGTCCAGCAGGTTTTTCCAGATGACAAACCTCTGTTCAGAATGTGTTGAGTCAGAAATTGCAATGCAGCATAGTGAAATAGAACATCACAACAAAGAGACTGATGTTGTCACGTTATTCAATGACAATAAAACAAAAGCAATGGGTAAAGCCACCCATCTTTATGTTTTTATCTAGTAACCAGGTGCAAAAGGAGGTGGATTCAAGTACTCCAATGGTAACTGTCTATCTGCGAAGTTGGGAATCCCATCAGATGCCTGATGGCCTTCAGCTGTGGATTTTTCAGGTATTTCCTGATAGTCATTTTCCTCCAGTTGTTTAGGGTTCACGTTACTACTCTCCAAAGCAGAAAAAGATGCATTTTCCTGATCTTGAGCAGTCTTCTCATTCATGTGCTCCTTGGAACGGTTCTTTTTAAGCTTTTTCTTAATTTGCGCCAGGCCCATGACCACCGGTTTCAATGGTTGTTGGTTTTTCTGTTGGGTGCGGCCTTCAGCAGGTGTGTCGGGTGGGATATGATGTCTGTCAGAGCTTACCGGCATCAACCCTTGGAATCTGTCAGCCTCTGCGGCAGCTTGCGGGCGATTTGGCAAGCATGCTCTGGGCGGTAACTGTGGTGGCGTGTCATCAGTTGGTGTTTTAGATGTAAATATTGTTCTAGGCTTTGGAATGGGCTTTGTGGGCTGATCCTGAAATATAAAAACACATTATTAGATTTTTAACAAATGGTTATTAATTCACAGTATAATAAATCACAAAATGAATAGTTCACACAGAATTTATCCAAGATTGAACAGATTTAGAGAAATTAAGAATTACATCACTTGCTCGCCAATGGACCCTCTGCAGTGAATGGGTGCCGTCAGAATGAGAGTCTCTTACAAACATGCAGCTTTTCAGTTCACAAGATATTAACTGATGGACTGGAGTCATGTGGATTACTTGTGGATTATTGTGATGTTTTATCAGCTGTTTGGACTCTCATTCTGACGGCACCCATTCAACACAAACCATCCATTAGCAAGCAATTAAATGAAATGCTAAATTTCTCTAAATCTTTCATGGGGAAGAAACAAACTCAATTAAATCTTGAAAGGGCCCGAGGTGGAGCACATTTTTTTAGCAAATTTTCATTTTGGGGTAAGCTATTCTTTTAACTACCAGAAAATTATATAATTTGTAATTGTATTAATATAATTATATAATCTGTTGATGTTGTATTACCGTGCTCTGTAGATTCAAAGAGCTCATTTCTGTTTCCAAGCTGGGATACAGTCTCGCAGAAGGACATGTAGGTAGCGTAACTGATTCGTTTTGGAGCGGCGAAGTTGGGTTGTGCTCAGAAATATTTGAATGAGCTGTAGGTGTTGGAGTTGAAAAATGTATCCGTTCAACCTGTCCAGGGTTTAGATCTTTCTTTTGAGGAAACAACAACTCAGCGTAGTTATTATTGCCACCCTGCACACAAATGAGACCACAAAAAAAAAAAAAAAAAATGCTCAAGGCCAGAAACAGTATATCTGAGCCACATATTCAAAGATTATGAACAATGTTGATGGTGCAAATGCACATTGGCTCTTTCCCCTATCATGTTGTTGATGAGGTAAACAACACAATTATACTATTTAACAATGCAAAAGTGTACAAAACTTAATATAATAATATAATCTTCATAATTGTTATAAGACACTGTGACTATGTTTTTAAATGTGTATATGATATATATTTTAATATTGTATTATTACATAATTTCATATATATGTGTGTGTCATGACAACTGAAGTTTGGTAGTGGTCCATGATTATCTACCAGCTCGACTGATTGACGTCTGTGTGGTTTATCTTGATGGATAACCATAACCAACCTGTTTGTGGTATATCTAGAAACAACAAGCTAGCATGCAAATGTAACTCTATACCTGTTCGCAGGCCACAGTGAGCAAGTCATTGTAAGGGAGAATGGGGTTTCTGCGATGAAAGGCCACCAAGTCATGGAGGGAAGAGAAGTGTGTCTTTTCTCCCACTATAATATACTGGTTATCTGGCAAGACGTCAATCATGAAGTGTCTACAGCGATCTTCAGCTCTAGAAGAAAGATTTATATTGAATCGTGGACTCATTCATGTCCAGTACTTGTGAATAAACTTCAGTATAGTTTATTGACTGACAACAATGGCCACATTGACACAGACTTACCGATAAGATAATGTGTAACCCACTCTGCTCTCGCTAACACGGATGAGGAAGTAACCAGGAGGTTTGCACATCAGCATGTCCTCGGCAGCCCTATGATACAGAAATATTTTATCTGACAGGTATCAGTAACCTGATTTTCTGCTCTATGATGTCACTGTGTTCATGATAAGACATAGTCTGAGCAGTCAAGCACATATTTCAGAGTCTGTCTGCTTAGTTTTGTTATGGTACAGTATTCAACCCATTACTTCCTGGATATTATTCCATGGAACCATTCTGGAACAATTCCGTTCTTCAAAATGCAGCTGCGCTGGAATTCATTGAACCAGTCGAATGCTGCATTACTGCTGTCATTCGGTAAGGGCACAGCCATGGCATCCAGTTTGTCCTAAAGGCACAAATAATTTGTCAGAAAAATGCACACTTTTAATAAAATGAATGCAGGCCGATGACATTCATTTTGTCTGGAATTATTAAAGTATTTTAAAAAATACATTAAAATACAATACATTCAGACAATTAATTAAATACACCACTTCTATGATGAACAGGTTTTCAACATCTAAATTAAATTATTATTTTTTTTTTAATCTAGGTGAACTGTCCAGAGTTTAGAATAAACAATAAATTGTCAACAAATATAAATAAATAAATAACTACATTTATACTTACGTACATACATGCATACATACATAAGGATTAAAGTTACATTGAATTATAGCAGAAATTATATCACACATAAGAAAGTTATAAATATTTAAAATTTGTCAAATTGAGCAGCAGTTTTATGACAAACAAAATCTTGATTATAACCAAACATGTTTAATGTGGACTTCACAAAAAAGGATGTTTCGTTTCGTTTAGCGCGCTTATTTGCATAGATTAAAACATTACAGTCTATATTCTAAGTAATGCATAGTTGATGTAAAGGTGTTTTAAAAAGACTGCCGCTTTACATACAGAAAAAAGATAATGTTTTCATAACGCATAACGCATAACTCACCTGCCGAGTGACACGGTATAGTGACGGGAGCCGAAGTGACCTCACCTGTTAAAACTGTTGTTTTGGGTGTGGTTTAAACAAAAGTCCAACGACACATTTCAGATTACGAACTATAAGCATTTATAGCTTTGGAGTCATCAGTCGGTTTCTGGTGAAAACATGTAATCAGTTTACAGACGCAGTTGATTTGTGAACGAACTTGCGTATGACTTGATGTGATGAATATTAACTTCGTCATTTTCACTTTCCTATGATCGTCCAGTAACACAGCCTAATTAATATTCATAAGGCAATGCCAGCCATTCAGGAAATCAAGAAGGCCTGCTCGACATAACGTAATGAATATTAATTAGTCTAGGCTTCCACTAGTTTTAATACGCTCTCAACAAATCAGGTAGGTCTGCTTGAAGAACGTCACATAACGTAATGAATAATTCATGAGCAAAGCCTTCGCTGTTGTTGGATTCGTATATTCACGCAATTAACAGGTCTGGACGATTCAATTATGATTTTCTTTATGCTTCGTTTTGTGTCAGATGGTCTTATACTGATACTCATTTATGTACCAAATATTTTTCACAGAAATAAAAATAGGCAGAATCGAGTCACCTTTATAACCATAACTTGGAAGTATGTAAAATGTGAAGCTTAGCATGTTGTTCATGCTGCTGGACTGTTCTGGACAATAATCAAACACAAAGAGACTTTTTATAAAAATTTATTACACAGAAAAGTGGAAAAGAAACGTTTGCGGCATTTTGAATTTAACTAATTTGACAGGGGGACAAGCAACAAAACGCATTCACAGAAATTACTAAGTTAGAGCTAATATTTCTTTGGTCTTTTTTGGTCCCCTTTTTGTGGTGGTTCCACAAAATTTCTCTTTGATATATACCATGGTACTGTGGTGCACGTATTTCAATGCATTATCAGTGGAGTAATGTACTGCAGTGCATCATGTGGCCAGTGGATGGAGCGCATGATGTACATATGAAAAGCTGAAATGAATAAAGCACCATCATTAATGTCTTCATTTGACCGGAATACTTTAATAGCGCAACTTCAAGTGAATTTCTGCTCAGCACATTAACATTTAATCACTTTCCATGTGGTATGGCATTTATTAAACTATTTATAACGTTGTTTTAGTGGAAAAACTCTAATATAGCACCTCAGGTTGTTTGGCTATTTTTTGGAAGTAGCGATATCGAGCCAACTTGGATAAAAGCGCAAAAGAAATACCTCAGATCAAAAATTAAATTATTAGCCCATTCTGTGAGAAAACAGGGCTCAATAGCTTGCGAGTTGGAATGAAGGAGAGTATTTGTGGAATGTTGTAGCTCCGATGGAAGTCGTTCTCTCTCATCGTCTCTCTTATAAGCTGTTCAGCTCCTGAAGTGTCTGATCCAGCACTTGATGCATTCCGAGGTTTTCTTCTTTTGCTGAAGATAATTTTTCTAAAAGCAAAAATGGAAATAATTAGACTGCTATAATACTGTACACACGTTGAAACAGGCTTACACTCTTAGTTTAGTGCACTTCATCCACAACCACACTATAAAAACAACATTTTTGCTTGCATTAAATGGTCAGTGTCAGTAAAGGTATTAAATTACAATGAAGTGTTCGTCTAAAGAAGAACTTTTCTAATGTGAAGATTAGTACACTAAATTAGAGGTATAAGTGAGAAATCGGTGAGAATTGAAATGTTACCTCACCTTTGTAGTCATGAGAAGATTATATGTAAGGAGTAAGAAACTTTTTTTATAAAAAAAAAAATAAAATACATTCAATGTTTGTAATATAGTTAATATTTTTTAATAAATGTAGAACTATCTCCATTATAAGGTCTGAGTCATCTAGGCCTAAAATTTTCCTCATATTTCCAGGGTTTTCACCACCATAGGGACCCCTCCCAATCTTCATAACAAACCATGAACAATGAAAACAGAAGATTGAGAGTCTGAAATGAAACAACAGGAATGTTTTATTGAGACTAGCGAAGACACATCGAAGAAAATGAAGCAAACATGAAGAAAGTGACTAGAAATCTGAGATAGCAGGAGATGCAGCAGAGCGGGACAGAGATGGATCTACAGCGAGGTCATGTCATTGAGAGCATGGTCCAGCTCCTCAGAGATGGCTTTATACTTCAGCTTCTGAGCATAGAGTTCATCTGAAGATCGGCAGGAAAAGCAGGAAAGCGAAGAATCAGAAGCAGCAATGGACAAAAACCAAATGAAAAGAGAGAGAGAAGAAGTTAATGGATGTATGAAGACTAAACATGCTATGAAAGATCATGGTATACCAAGAACAATGTAAGAAAATCATGTGCAAACCAACAATGACTGTAAAATTTCCATATGGCCCTGAGAAGATATGCTCCCTAGTTACTTTTACTAGTCGTATACTTTTATTAATAAGCAAATGCGGAGTTTGGTCTCATAAAGAGTTGACTTGCGCTGTAGGAAACAGACATACTTCATTTCTCTTGGGACAGAAGCAATACCAGGCTTGTTTAAACTGATTCCATATACTGAGCTGAATATATCATCTTCCACTGAAAGGTTCAAGCAGTTGAAACATAAGCCTGCTGGAACTCTGACAAAATTGCTCTAAAACAATATGGTGTAGTGTGGTTCAAAAGATTTTATGGCCGTTATATGGACATGGAGCATGACCCGCCTGTGATCTGTAAAACCCTCTCCATGCAAGACTTTTCGACCTGTCCTGCTACACCGCTGGTCATTTCCGAAGGTGTAAAGTTCATTTAGCCACTTCCTTACCTTCACTGAAGTTTTCATAAGAACAGTTTAGTGTGTAGTGTTGATTTCCAAGTCAAACTATAGTCAAAAGAAACCAAACTAAAAAAAAAATTAACCACTTCAAAAAAATTAATTATCCAATTCATCAAAAATAAGATTCAATTTTTCAAAAATGAGATTTATGCACCATCTGAAAGCTGAATAAATATGCTTTCCATTGATGTATGGTATATGGTATATTTGGCCGAGATACAGCTATTTGAAAATCTGGAATCTGAGGGTGCAAAAAAATCTAAATATTGAGAAAATTGCCTTTAAAGTTGTCCAAATGAAGTTCTTAGCAATGCATATTACTAATTAAAAATGAAGTTTTAAAATATTTACAGTAGGGAATTTACAAAATATATTCATGGAACATGATCTTTACTTAATATCCTAATGATTTTTGGCATAAAAGAAAAATCTATAATTTTGACCCATACAATGTATTTTTGGCTATTGCTACAAATATAGCACAGCAACTTAAGACAGGTTTTGTGGTCCAGGGTCACATTTAGGAGTAAAATATCATTTTTTTTAATGTTCTATCCATCTGAAGAAAGCAATTTGTTAAAATAAACCACCCCAAAAAAAAAAATTCTAGTATTTATACCAGTTAATTCTGCTTGAATGAAACCATTTGCAAAAACAAACCTCCCAAACCAATCGAATCTAGTTTTTGAACCAGTTCATTCCTTCAGAACGAAGTGATTCACTAAAATGAACCACCCAAATAAATTATATCTTGTTTTTGAACTATTTCATTTTTTTCTGAATGAAGCGATTCACTAAAACAAACCACCCAGATCAATCAAATCTGGTTTATGAATCAGTTAATTGCTTTTAAACAAAGCCTTCTGTACAACTGCCCAAGCCAATCAAACTCAAATGAATCATCTCCCCCTATGTTTTTGTTGAGCTAATCTTGATTTACTGGAGATAATATCTCATTCCTGGAAAAGTAACAATGCTTTGAAAACAGCTACTGTGAAGTTTTGAAATGAACTATTTGAATAAAATCATTCTTAACAACAAATCATCCAAAGGAACCGAAGCACTGGAATGAGTCAACATGTTGTCATGCTACACAGCTACAATAGTAGTCATTACTAATTATGGGAAAAGCTACAGTACAGTGTATATTAAGAACAGATACTTGCACTTCCAGAACATGAAGTTAAGCCAGCAGAATCTCTATGTTCATTTACTTACTCTCTTCCCAGTACTGCAAAAGATTTTAAGTTGAACATTTGGCTCAACAGTAAACTTGCTTAACTCAGTTAACACAAAGATTCGTACCTTCCAGGTCATCGATGGATTTTTCCAGTTTGGCCACTGTCCTCTCAGCAAACTCTGCGCGGGTCTCGGCCTGAAAAACACAATACGGAAGTTGAAAAAAGACATTCGGGATGAGAAAGGGCAGCTTATCTTTGACCCTTGTCTCATTTATTGCCTTCTTTACCTCCTTCAGCTTGTCACTAAGAACTTTAATTTCCTCTTCATACTTGTCTTCTTTTTCTGAGTACTGAAACATGCAAACAAAGACAGATACAGCAAATCTGAATGAACTTTACATCGCTTTCAGAGCTATTGTGTTGTGAGAACTTGAACCGTATTTTAGTTTCAAAGCAATTATCGGGCTCTGAAGTCGAGCGATGATTATTATTTAGGGTTTTAAATTATGACTTTGTGAACATTAACAGATAAAAGAGAGATGTTGACTTACTTTCTCTGACTGAGCCTCTAGGGATTTCAGGTTGTTGGTAACGTTTTTCAATTCCTCCTCTAAATCACTAGCTTTGCTGGAAGTGTTTGAGAAGAAAACAATGTTTTAACTGGTCAAGCAACAAACATTCACATCTTAAAGTGTGAGAACAAAAGTGTGAGAATAGGCAGACGATACCATTCAGCGACTTCAGCTCTCTCCTCAGCTCGCTCCAGCTCGCCCTCGAGAATCACCAGTTTACGGGCCACCTGTAGCAGACATGACGTTCAGATGAAGAACTTCAAGCTTTCACACATCTGGAAGCGTTGTTCCCTCAGGAGCTTGTAACTCACCTCTTCGTATTTGCGGTCGGCCTCCTCTGCGATGTGTTTGGCCTCCTTCAGCTGCATCTCCTGGATCTCCATCTTCTCTTCATCCTTCATGGCACGGTTCTCGATTACCTTCATGCCTCTGGAGGTGAAACAAGCAGTTAGTGATTAGATCATCAAAAGGAGATGTTACTGATGATGACCTCTTCAGCTAATATGCTAAAGATCAACAAATTCATTGAGTGTTATTTCACAATAAACAGCATTCCCAGGGTCATGAAATCTGGAAATAGGAACTGGCCAATGAATTTCCATGAACTTTCTGGTTGTTTGTGATTACTGTATAAGATTTTTTTAACATTGATTCAGATAAATTTGCTAATGAATCATTCAAAACAATTTGTGAACTGGATTGAACAATATAAATATATACATAAACTGATATATTGAAAACCCTCTTAGAGAACAATAGGTAACACTTTATTTTAGGGTCTCTTAAAGGGATACTCCACTCCAAAATGAAAATTTTGTCATTAATCACTTACCCCCATGTCATTCCAAACCTGTAAAAGCTTTGTTCGTCTTGGAACACAATTTAAGATATTTTGGATGAAAACCGGGAGGCCTGTGACTGTCCCATAGACTGCCAAGTAAATTATACTGTCAAGGTCCAGAAAAGGTATGAAAGACATCATCAACCATAACGTTATGAAGCGACGAGAATACTTTTTGTAAGCGAAGAAAACAAAAATAATGACTTTATAGAAAACGCTGTTTTCTTTCAAATCAAAACTAAATACTGTATGCTGCGTGCTTTCTGTATCAACACAGAGGAGACTTTTGACAAAGGAATTGTTGAATAAAGTAAACAGCGCATCCTTGTGGCGCGGCTGATACAGAAGAGCATACGCAGCATACAGTGATATGGAGAGACACAGAGGAGACTTTTGACAAAGGAATTGTTGAATAAAGTCGTTATTTTTGTTTTATTCGCTTACAAAAAGTATTCTCGTCGCTTCATAACAGTTGAATCACTGATGGCAGATGGACTATTCTGATGATCTCTTTAATACTTTTCTGGACCTTGACAGTGTAACTTACTTGGCAGTCTATGGGACAGTCACAGGCCTCCCGGTTTTCATCCAAAATATCTTAAATTGTGTTCCGAAGACGAACGAAGCTTTTATGGGTTTGGAACGACATGGGGGTAAGTTATTAATGACAACATTTTCATTTTGGGCTGGTGTATCCCTTTAACTAGTTGCTTGTTAGCATGCATATTACTAGAATATTAGCCATCTATTAGTACTAATTAAGCCCATATTAATGCCTTATTCTACATGACCTTATTCTACATTCCTAATCCTACCCAATACCTAAACTTAACAACTAGCTTACAAACTATTAATAATCAGTCATGTTAAAAAGTCATGGTTAATAGTGAATAAGTGTTCTCTATTCTAAAGTGTCAGCGAACAATAACCTCTCAAACATGGTTAAAAGTAACTACCTTTACGCTTATAATTATATTTAGTTTTGTCACATTGTGCTAACATCTTATACATTTGCTTGTGCATTGATGAGACAAAGATGTTCTGGTCCACCAGAGCCATGTAGTTTGTACCCGAAGCAACACAGCAATTCATTCCTTCCACCATTATTTAAAAATTAAAGGTTTCCATTGACCTCTCGCTCTCGTCTGCTGCTTTCTCCGCCTCTTCCAGTTTCTGCAGTGCAGTTGCCAGCCTCTCCTGAGCCCGATCCAGTTCCTCCTCCACCAGCTGAATCCTGCGGTTCAGACCCGCCACATCACCCTCAGCCTGACGACAAAAAAAGTCAAATGTTACTTGTATACAATTATATGCAAATATACATGTGGCTTATAAAACAATGTTCTAATATTTTTCATGTCTGTGGGGATTCTCAAGATGATGGCATGTCATTTTTTGTCTTTTTTTTTTTTTGCACAAAGCACAATCAACTGCGACAGAAAAAACATTTTTACACCCTTTACGACCACCACCACCCGTTGTGATTCAAACAAAGATTAGCCTCAGAATGAGCACAATGGTGCCTCTGTGACATTTCTCTGCTTTCAAGAGACCTCAGAGCCAAACCGACCAGTTATTTTACTGATAATTGCCACTATAATTATGACAAATATCACCATGGCTCTCTTACAGACACTCAACTGAGTGAGCAAGCAATGCTCTCAGAACGGTAGGAAAATCTCGCCGCCAGGAAACTGCATCTGGGTTTAAACTTTAAGAGGAGACAGAAAAACAGGGCATAGGGGAAAAGTTAAGAGGAGTAAATCGTCCATTTTCTGATAGCATCTTTATTTTGAGTCAGAGCTGCTGCTACCGACTCCTGCTGCTTTCTTTAAGGTCCAATAGACTATTTGGAGCATGAACGGCAGTAAACTGATCAAGGCTGACAAACCACACTACTTTCAAGCTTTTTTATATAGCTAGTTTGCAACTAGATAGCATAAAAAGACCTTTAATAAAACACAACAATTATTGTAATAACTCACAGAATAGGGCCAAACCTCACTATTGCGAATGTTTTCTCATTATTTCAACTTCTTTTCCAGAAATTCAAACTTTTTTCTTAAAATTGTGACTTACATTCACTTACATATCTCACAATGTGACTTAACATATCCAAATTTAACTTTATAACTTAGTCGAATATGTTGTTAATGTGACTTTATGTATACAAATATAACTTTTTTCTCATAATTGTGACAATAACTTTCAAACCAACTATTAATCTGACTCTAAAAATATAATTTTATATTTCGCAATTAAGAGGAATAAAGTCATATATAAAGATATAAAGTTGTATTTCAAGAACTTTTCCTAATAATTGGGAATTTATTTCACAATACAACTTTATATCTGGCAATAACGAGAAATAAAGTTATAATTGCGAGATATGTTTTATTTCAAGATATAACATTTCTTGTAATTGCGACATTTTTGTCAAAAATACAATTTTAGATTTTTCAATGTGTGAGCTTGTATCTTGCGATTTATCTCAAAATGTATCGTATTTCACAAAATGCTATTTAAATATGCTATTCAATATCGACACTATTAAAGAAGGGGATCAAATGAACCTTTATTCATACATACTTCACTAACACATATAGGAAGTTGACCCCCTTTCGAATAAAAGAGAGCCAGAGAGGGGAGGAGAAAAATGCACAGGAAATGGACACACTCGACATCCTCTCCCCTCCCAAAATGCTCATTCAGTTCAGGGTCAGGATACTCCCTCATGAGCCATGCCCTTCCCTTAGTCACCGCGTTCCCTGACTGCTTTAGATGCAAGCCATATATGGTAAAACAAACTCTAGAATGCTAGTGGTGAAGTGCCAAAAAAGATTTAAAGGCTAAAGAAGACCAAAAAACACAACCATATTTTATCGAAAAGCGTCTAGACGCAGCCTTGAACGTTTTATCATGTACCAAATGAACCCAAACACCCATATGTGTGATATGAGCCGGCGACATTCCCAGATCTATGGATTCCCAGGCCCATTTAAACCCCAGTGCACTCATATCTTGTTAGAGCTGCTGTGATGTCCGTATCCAATTATACGTTTAGGGTTGAAATGTGGGGGAATCACCTTGGACTGCTGTCGACTTCCTGAGGCACAGTACTATTGTATGTGACATTGAGCAAACACTGAGACGAACCCTATCAGTGTAATGACCTTTCTATGGGCTGATATTATGAAAATAAGGCCTATCGGATGAAAACGAACTGTGGAAATTAAACAAGGAAGTGAAGGAAATGAAGGCTCGTTTTCAAGTTCATATTCTAGAGACCTTACTGCCAAAAGAGCCAAAGAATAAGTTGCAGATGCAAAATGATTGGTGATTTCTCACCAAACGCAAGGAAATGCAGGAGATTGTTGGAGTATTGTAAAGTAAGTGAACACTTGTGTGACTAAACTTTGAAAAGATATGCAAAAGAGATGTTTATCATTTTTAACACCATGGGAACCTGTCAATGCAAATTTGAGGAGCCTAATGGTTTTTGCGCAGGCTTCTCCATATGTTTCTAGTCATGTTCTTGACTTTTAACCCTGCTGTGAATTATGGCCTACATGAATTAGGACCATCATGGAGAGTTCATTGGTCACGTCATGACCAAGAACAGCAGCATTCTGTCACTCTCAGGGTGGGAAAACTCCCACTTAAGAAAGCAAAGCCAGCTAAATTTGTATTACAAGCATATGACTCGACACCACAAAAGAGACAGAAGGAAGCTGACGTAGAAGAAGGATGGGACCAAAACCTTCCTAACATTTCTTAAGATCTCCAGTAACAGTAACAGGTCCAAGACAAAAGACACTATTGGTCTACAAACACCTGAAGAACTGGACTTTTCTTAAGCAATGCCAGCTTCCTGCATATCTGCATAGTCATCTGAATTGAAGAGGGTCCACAGGAAACTCCAGTGTGGAGTAAGAGACAACATCCTGACTCAGATCCTTTGGAATCTCTGGATGGGACATCCTTTGGGTCTTTAGAGCAAAATCTAATTCTTGAGTTCTACGAAAGATCTAACAATTCTTTCCATTGTCTAAACCCAAGCAGGAGAACATTCACGTTTCCTAAAGTTCCTTTCCATTCAAAGAGAACAGACAGACTGTAGGGTTCTGGCCATGTTTCCTCATAGCAGCTTGAACATTAAGTGCTCCACAAGGGATGAGTCAGAAAAGTTCATAAGATGAAGCATCTTAATCCACCAAGGACTGTGGGGGAGAGGGCTTCCTTGACAAGCATTTTCATATAAAGAAAAACTCCCTCGCATACAACATTTAGTCTTATTCTTCATCTAAATTAAGTGGTTTTATTCAAAAATATTATTAATTAGGCCTAAATGAATTTAGAATTTTGATTACACCAACAGTAGAGGTAGAAATCGATCCTTTAACTGCAATAACTACCATTTTTCTTAGTTTTTCTTTCCTGTTGGATGGATGGATTAATGGTTGTATGACCAAAAAAAGTCAGACAGGGTAGAAATATCTCATTGATAGATAGATAGATAGATAGATAGATAGATAGATAGATAGATAGATAGATATAGATAGATAGATAGATAGATAGTAATCTTTAAGAATGATGAAAGTACTAAACAAATAGGCCTAAATAGACAAAAAACGTATAGTTAAAACAGATAAATTGTTAATTTTGTAAATTAAAATGGTTTGTGAGACTAAAATATCGTTAAAATGGTGCAATAAACTTGTATGAGAAAACAGTGAGGCCTAACAACTGCCCAAAAGCAGATTTGGGGGTCGGACTGTCCCTTTGGACCAACGCCTTTCATTCCACAACCTCACGTCTGCATCCAGGTCTCACTGTTCAGCTAAACATACAATTATAGTCTTCAGGGGAGCCCAGGAGCTTTTTATAGACGCCTGTGCTCACAGAGGGAACGCGTAGAGGAGTTCGGAGATTGTAAAGACGATATGTAAGAAGAAAGAAGTAAGAAGATGTGCCTCACTTTCTCCCGGAGCTCGCGCTCATTGTCCAGCTCGCGCTGTAGAACCAAAGCTCGATCTTCTGCGTCATCCGCCTGCTGCTGCAAAGTCTGGATCTTTCTCTTCACTGCGTCCAAAGAAGTCACACCTGTCATTTTAGATACTTTTACTATATTATGTTTGCTACTAAAAAACGAAAGAAGCCGCGACTTTGGTCGGGAAAAATGAAACGATGTGCAAAAACAACGGAAAACTTTTTAAAAGGCTATAAAAAAATAAATACGTCAAAATATAACGCCTAAAAATATAATCCCGAATATAGGGATGTTAAAAAATAACGCAATGCTATTGTACTTGGATGGCCAGTGCAAAAAAGGAAAAGAAATAGGGGTGAAAACGACACGAAATGTGCAATCCCAAACTCTTCCCAGTCCGGATCAATACAAAACGGTTCAATGAACAAAAAACGGTCTTCGCTGGAGGTTATTTGTGTCTCATGGAGTCATTGGAATGTGAGAGAATGTAAGGAGGCAGAACTTCTGCAGGAAAGTTTCAATGTAACTGTGAAAAAGTGAGGTCCCGGTGACGTCACGGTGGGCGGGGCGTCCATTGAGTCACAATTCAGACTCATTTTCTGTTAAAATTACGTTTTTGTATGAAGTTTGACAACTCTGATCCATAGAAAGAAGTAATCTTTTAGTTTATATTTACTCGTATTTTTTCTTAATTTTTGCAAATAATTTAATTACTTTATACTACACTATAAAATTATTTTTAACAGAAATGTAACGTGCAAATACATTAATTAACCACAAATAATTTCGTAATTCTACACGTCTCAAGAAGGGTCACATTAAAAATCATATTATACATCTTGATTTTAGTTGTTATAATTTTAATGAAGTTACATTATAACTTCTTATGAATAACCAAACATCATCTTGTCTCCCTCTTGGCAGTTTTCTGAGGCCACTTATTTGAGGAACACTGTCATTTCTACCCAGTCTGTCCATTAAAATTACTTTAGGTGATGTAACTTAATGTTTTCAGGTTGATTCAATCATATTAAATAATATTTTTAAAATAAAACTATGCGGTTTTATATTTTCACACACCAGACAAAACATTTCACAGTATATACATTTATTTTAAAGCAAAAAAATAATGTTTTAATCATATAAATGACTTGTTACCATCTACTTAATTTGTTAATAATTTGTTTTAATTTCAATTCTTAAAATGAAAATCCAACGTAGTCAAAAGGCGAAATGCGCTTCTTACTGCAGGTTGGGACTTTGCCACCACTTACTAATTCAACACAGCAATTAACCGCAAGATTTCAATTACAACCCTCACAATTAAACCCTCCAGTTTTGACCTTAAACACCATTTCATGTGTGACACACTGTCCTCAGAAATGTGCTTTTGTTCTAAAGACGAGCCAGCATTGATTTCATTAGTCACAGGAGTGTGGCCCTCTGTGTTTGCTTTCGCTGCATTCTTGGGATTCCTGGGCTGCTACATGGCAACCAAAGTCTCAGTCTCCTCTGCTATTCACTGACTTATCAGTAACAGGCCTCAAAAATCCAGAGTATCTTACTTCTGTGGCGTTGCGAATGCAGATGTATAATTAGTTTACAGTTTCCTCTAATGCATGGCATGTGGTAGGCTTGTCTGGAGCACATTTTCATGGCAACGCTCCAAGGAACTCAAAATGTGCATGTATTCCCAGTTTTAGGCCCCTCAGTCTGTCTAAAGAAAACTAGAACGTTCTACAGGAAATGAATCTTGTTCAAAAATACATTTGACCTCTTATTGAATAAAGTCTGATGTTACGGTTTGTCTTGTAAGAGTGTTTTGTGGTCAACGACAACATCTCTCTTCAAATGGATTTACCCCCATACTGGAATCATTAAGGATTCGCAAACAAGTGATTTGCCCCTCCTCAGCTTCCTTCTCAAACTATGCAGTCATTTCCTTTGAGGTCACTTTGTGAGGAGTAACCCGAGCTTATCAGAGCAGAGGACAGGATGGACCACTTCAGACCCATGCAGGTGTGATTATGGCAATTTTCTCACTCGTCCTAAGGCCAAACACGTTTCTACAGGTGAAACACTTTGTGCTTCGTTTCAGCTTCAAGGAATAGTTCACCTAAAAATGAAAATTTGCTGAAAATGAACTCACCCTCATGCAAGTTGTAGATGAGTTTGCTTCTTCATTGGAACAGATTTTGAGAAATTCTACATTTTGTAACTTGCTCATCAATGGATCCTCTGCAGTGAATGGGTGCCGTCAGAATGAGACTCCAAACAGTTGATAAAAACAACACAGTAATCCAAAAGTAATTCACACTACTCCAGTCCATTAATTAATGTCTTGTGAAGTGCAAAGTTGCATGTTTGTAATAAACAAATCCATCATTAATGCAGTTTTAATTTCAATACATTGGTTCCAGCAAAAATATGAGTCCTCTATCCATAATAATTGCTTTTTCCAGTGGGGGAAAAAAAAGGTTGTCTTGTCTGAATCAGGAAAGAAATATGCACAGATCAAGCACTGTTTACAATTAGAAATATGTTGGTGGACTTTGATGTGAGAGGACAACAGGGGATGGACTTTTTCACTGGAATTGTTATTATGGATTATGGACTAATACATTAACCAAAAGCAAAACACCAAAATTAAAAAACCTTAATTATTTTTACAAACACACATCTTTTCGCTTCACAAGATGTTAACTGATAGATTGGAGTCATGTGGATTACTTCTGGATTACTGTGATGTTTGGACTCTCATTCTGACGGCACCCATTCACTGCAAAGTATCTATTGGTGAACAAGTGATGAATTGCTAAATTTCTGTAAATCTGTTCAGATGAACAGAAAAGTTCATCCAAATAATTTACAGCCCTATGTTTATCACGTTACCATAAAATATAAATTTTTGTGTAAACCGTTCCTTTAAAAGTAATTAATTTGTGTGTTTAAATCTGAAAATTATCTTTTCAGTGAGCGATGTGTCAGTTTCAAGGCATTACAGAAGTAAACCTGAGGAGAAAGGTATTTTAAAAGATTCATGTCTTGTGTTGACATGTTTTATTGAGGTAAAGCTTTTTATTGCCCTATAAATCCCCATTTGAAACACTTGAAAATGGTGCCGTGACCCTGAAAGGGACCAGGTGGGGTAAGAGCCGCAGTGACAGGAAGTGAAAGCATCATAACATAGCCTGAATGACTCAAGTTGTTTATCACAGAGGAATCATGTCTGATTCTGTTTTTATTGAACCCTAGTCTAAAGAATGTGTCACTTACATCAGCAGCTTTTTTCTCAGACAGTTCCAGTTTCTCTTGTGCGTCTTTCAAGGCCTCTGAGTACTTGTCCAGTTCATCTTCAGTCTGTTTGAGCTTCTTTTGCTGGCCGACCAGCTCATCCTCCAGCTGTATGAGGAAGAGTGAGTAAGTGTATCAGAGCACTGCACACATGACACAACTCAAAGGAATTTATCCCAGACGTCCAAACAAAAAACTGTCTGGAATGTGTATAGTAATGAATGTTGATAAATGTTAAATATTTTTCTGGTGCATAATATTATTTTTAAATATACTTATACATACTATACATATACATAATTATATACACAATGTATAAAAATATATTTAATTTCTGTAGTCTAGTGGTTAAGACATATCGCCTAAATAAAAAATAAAAGTTTTTGCATTTTATGATTTATTATTTATAATATTTTATGACTGATAATATTATTATAATTCCGTATAATAATTATATCAATTAATTATAAATTAAATAATTTTACTTATTAATTATAATTATTATATGACCATATATAATAATTGCAATATTCATCATACATAAGTTCTTTTTTTATTGTTGTAGGCCAATGACTATTTATATCTGAATAAACAATAATATCATTTAATAATAAACATAATTTTATTGCTGTATAGTCTAGTGGATGTTTTGTGCTATGTATAAAATATTGACAAAAAAAAATACATGATTTTTATGAATGGCATGTTAATGCATTTTATAACATATAATAATAATAATAATAATAATCATGTTATTTATCATGTTGTTTTATTGGTATCAAAGAGTAAAATAATTATATAATAATAATTAAAAAAAACAATTAAATATTATTTATAATAAATGCAATTATTAATATGATTATCATTGTTGTCATTATTATTATTTTAAAAAATAATAAACACATATTTAAAAAAAAGTTTTGGTAACCCATATTAAAATCATAGACCCTTCTCTCTGTAATGGACAGATAACTATATTTAATTATAGTCAGAGGTAAACTGTCATATGGCAGTAAGTGAGATAAACACTCACAAGCACTTCACTATCTGTGGCTAACGGTTTGGCTGGGTTCTTGTGTTAAGAGAGTGTCTGTTAATCTACAAGGATTCCAGATGTAATGGACTTCTCTTGTCCATTTATAACCTGATGTGTTATGAAAGGTGGAAGATGGATTAATTTACAGCTAATATTCTTTGACTGAGGTATTTGTCTGTTTTCAAGGAACTGCAAAATTTCCACAGTGACTTTCTAGAGTACAGTATAAAACACATATAGTTTTATTAAATATACACTATATTATATCAATAACCAAATTCACAATCATTTGCAAATAGTTTGTTATTCATTATTAGTGTTAATTTAGTAGCCTATTATTATTATTCAACTAAAGTTAACCTATACAGCTTTTGACATTGAAAAAGTATTAATATATGAAAAAATAAATACATTAACCAAGATTAATAAATGCCTTCAAATAATTGTTCATTGTTAGGTGCAGATTTTTAAGGATTCCTATGTAATAGTACAAAATAAGTAGCCACTGTTGTGAAAGACCCAGAATTTCCGCTCAAATGCATACTTGGTTTTCAAGTATGAGGTCTTGGCTCACTTCTCCTTGATTACAATCATACAGTCAAGCCTTGACAGACACTATTGCCAGCACTTTTGTTGGGACTCTAAGCATTCATACATTTTTCACTTCACTCTCCTCTGGATCTTCCTGAAATTCTGAGTTCTTACCTGCTTGCATTTGTCCTCAGCAGCTTTCTGTTCTGTCTCGGCCTGCTCTGCCCGGTCGATGGCGTTCTCCTTGTCCAGTTTGAGCATCTGCATCTTCTTCTTGATGGCCTCCATGGTTGCAGGTTGATCTAGTGTCTGGGTCGAATATGAAATTCAAGGGAGCTACGAAGGAAGTGCAGTTCTTGGTCCCTCAGCCGAAAGTGTGGTCAGACTGATGGATGCGATGAGATTTAGGAGAGGAGAAGAATGCAGCTGATGCTGCCTGCAACCAAGAGCTGCCAGCAATGCCGGATCACTTTACATAACCCAACCAAAGTCTAAAACACCCCCTCCCCCACCCGTCTCCATATCTAACCACTTGTGAGAAGGAATGGCCTGGACCAAACACAGTCAGAAGCACTTTTCCTTATTTGGAGTGGTGCATATTGTTTTTAAAAAAGGACCAAGAGATGGAGAGGTGAGCAGACAGGAACTGCGTCCAGATTTAACCATGCAATTGAGCTTAAGGGTGGAAGAACTTTTGTTTCATGTTCTTGTTACACTCTTAAAAATAAATGTTCTTTATTGGCATTGAAGGTTCCATGAAGAACCTTTAACATTCATGGAATCTTTCCACCCTACAAAAGATTCTTTATTGTAGAAAAGGGTTCTTTGGATTATAAAAAAATTCTTCACATTAAGAAAAAGAATGATTCTTGTAAGATCTGTTCACTGAAAGGTTCTTTAAGCAACCAAAAATGTTTATTCAGTAGAATTGCTGCCAAAACCTCATTTTGAAACGTTTATTTTTAAAAGTGTACATGACAGTCATCAAAAAGCTAGTCTAAAACACACACTTAAATACCCTAAAACCCCTAACCCTTAGCAGTCACGATGATACCTCAAATTGTGCGGGTTGCTGTGGAAGGCGTTATTATTTTTCTTATTATGCAGCTCTCTGAAATACTCCATTCTTATTGGTCAATCACGGCACAGGGCGCTCAGTTATTTTTTACCATTGTTCATGGCATTGATTCAAACTACTCAACAGGAACTAAAATCAACATTTATTCTTGTTTCATATGCAACTGGCACCATCTTGCATCTCAGTTACCGAAATCACCGTAGAGCACTTCAGGTGGTGTTGGTCTTGTTACTGATTTTTTTTGTGCATTGTAATGGACTTTTTTTTTTACTTTAATCGAACTTTAAGCTAAAATTATAAAGTAGCCAAACAATAAGTCATATAATAAGCTTACCATTTATGCTTTTAATCTGGTGGCCAATAAAATGTACAAAAACCCACTTAGAACACATTTGAAACCCCAGTTTAGTAGACAAGGGTTAATCATATATATATATATTGAAAGGAAATAAAGTGGCTTTCTATTTATTAAGTCTGACATAAAGCAAATGCACACACTTGATTAGGAGTTTTTGAGACCCAAAGTGCTAAATTGTCAAACCGTTGGGTTTAACTGCTTTGGCACTAAAAAACTAGAGCAGAAGTGCAGAATGTAACACTTTTTTCCCCACTGGCCCTCTTAACTGCTATTGGACACCAGCCATTCCATTAGACGTTTTGTGAATTAACAAACAAGTAGTTTAGCTTCTTCTAAACTAGGTCTTCAGTTTTATTTTCGCAGAAGTTCTCATTTTAGCATTTTACTAAACAAATGCTTGAATTCCCACCATGCCTCAAACTACAACTTTAACATCAAGGTGGTAAAACTGCGAGACATGTTCGGCATGTTCCTTAGACATACCCGTCTGTCAAACAGATGATTCACTCTCCACAACACCTGGATGAACTTTCTGAGAAGAGTACCTAAAAACACCTGTGCTCCAGACCGACGGCTTTTCTGACGTTTGCTACATGTCCTCGTTACATATGACGTCATAGCAATAGACAGATGTTTGGCACCTGTATACCCACTCCAGTGTGCCCTGTCTTTGTTGGCCTCCCTTAGGCACTGTTGTAAGGAAAAGACGCAATGTCATTTGGCATTCGTTCAACGTTACTTACTCATTCCCCCCCAGCTTAAATTAAAAAATGAAGTAAAAAATTAATTCATGTCATGTAATAAAATAAACTTAACAGAACAACACAAAACAAACTTTACAAAATAAAACAACCCAAAATAAAATAATCAAGTTAAATCAATTCATTAATTCCAGGTAGTGTTCAATACAACATTCCAAGTTCAATACAAGTTAAAGTCGAGGTCGATTACCACATAAAATAAAAAACCTCAAACAAATCAATCTCTAAAGTTCAAAATTTTCACTTACAAAACTGGCAATAATTCAATCTGTAAAGTTCAAAAGTTCTTTTATAAAATGTTAAATTGTGTGTAAAAAAAAAAACTGTGAGAAGTAAAAATTGTCATATTGTGGTAGGACTACTCATTTACTGACAAAAATGGAGCTGTTAGGTTCTTTTAGAAAGTATAAACGTATGCAGAAAAGTGTAAAATATTGCGCTGTAAACTTTTGTAAAAAGAACGAAAGTGTAAAGTCTAAATCATTGTTTTGTGACAGGACTATTATTTATCATCAACTAAGTTTCTTGATAAGTAGATCAAAATTAAATAAAAGTCTTGTATTCTATGCTAACACAGAAACACTGCGTAGTCAGTTTTTTGTCTGTAGTAATTAACATGCCACAAATGCTATCGATTGATATTCCTTTAAACTAAGCTTAATGTGTTGGAATGTACTGTACATATGAGATCAGTATGTACTAGTCTGCTGTCTTTTCTAAAACATGTTGACATGTCAAAAGGGAGTAGACCACACTAAACACAAAGAAAAATGGCAAGGAGTGTCTCTTTTCTTCGGACGATCAAAGTAACTAAAATTAGTGCCACTAACGTAACTACATTTTTCAGTAGCGTGACAGAAGCCCAGCTGTGTTTTCAAAATAATATAGCTTTTCCTAGTTTTTTAACAATTATCATAGCATATAACATGACAAAATTAATACGCATAAAGTTCTTTTGCTGCTTGCGTAGGCTACTATTTGGCGCTAATGGACCTAGTGATGATTGGACGTCACTAACGCCTAGATGGCGTCCCATGTTGATCTTTAATATGCTTTATGTCACTAAATATAAATATTCTGCAGAAAACTTTTTCACAAGCTTGTCAAGCAAGCTACAGTTGTGAAGTAGCTTCTCCAAAACTAACATGCACATACACTTAACACACACACACACACACACACACACACACACACACACACACATACTTCCCTCTCAACTGTTGATGTATTTGTATGCTTCTTTTAAGTGCAGAATGATCTGTTCTCTGGGAAATGCAGGCATTCAGCTGGAGATAAGACAAGGGGAGATGACTGAGGGAGTAATTGTGAGTGAGTGAGAGAGAGAGACAGAGGCAGAATATCACAGGCCCCTCCCACAGGAAACCCTAGCTCAGCTCAGCATGACCTTTTATGGTAAAAATGCCCCAAACCACTGGCTGCCTGTCTTGGGAATAGCTGTTATAACAGTAGCAAACAGAGATGCAAAAAAAGCACACAAACAAAAACCATAAAACTTATTATAACATTATAAAAAAAAGATCCAAAAAAACAGGAAACAAACATATCAAAAAAGTTCTGATCTCCTGGTATTTATAAGAGCTGAAAACGTGACAGGATAAACAGGAAACATAGCTTTAAAACAACACAGCTGTACATCTATCTGTGGCTGTGTAGTTCACAATCCCACTCATCATCAATTTGCTTTACAAATCCACCTCACATTAGGTTTGGTATTAATTATAAGTATTTATTTTAACATTACATTAAAGTTTAGCCTCAAACGTTCCAAGATGCTCCATCTATAAAACACTTTAGCCTATCTGAAACGCTGTTTGGTAGCAGTCTGTACTTAAACGCTTAACAGCTAGGCCTATGCAAACATTGACGACTGATTCTGGAACTGTAATACTAGCAAAAACTAAAGTGCCCCCTCTTGTGGTATATTAGCGGGCAATGCAGGCACTGTAGGTCGCTATTTTGACCACAAACTGCTCATTCATATTTTCCAAACCCAATCTCGCCATTTTGCGTACAAAGTAAGGGACAGATTATGAGGATAAATTATCATGCAGATAATGTAGGCTACTTAAAAAAATAAAAATGCACTGCACCATGCAAATAACTGAAACACACACAATACAACAACCAGGATACATTTTATAAATGTTTATATTAATATTTCATATTCTTAAATTACACACAAAAGCACGTGTAAAAACAGTGAAGGACATGGACTTAGTCATACAGATCTTTTTTTTTTTTTTAGAATGAATGAATATATTGAATGAATGAAAGTTTATAGGCTACTTGTCCTCCTATGTTAACTTTTATAATGGCCAGCAGAGGGAGCAATGACTCCAAATATGTATAAAACCCTGCTGTTATGTCTGTTTTCTCTCAGATTTTACATATTGCTTAATCCATGCTAAATAAAACAATAGAAACAATCACAGACTTTGTAATGGTTTTACTGGTTATAGTGGGAATTGTATTGGTTTTATTGGAAACTATAACCTCATGATCCCTGTGGGTCTCTACTGGGAATTTGTCACCTTCTATTGGTGGCTTGTTAAAACCACTAAATCCTAATAGAATATGTCTCAAAACACACCACAGGAAACTCTTTTTAATGGTTTTAATGATTAAAAAACATGTTTTGTAATTGCATTTTCATACGAAAAAATCAGAATTTTTGTATTGGTTTTCCATCGAGGAAATTAAGTACTTTAATATATATAGTTGCACTATAGAGCTTTTTTCTTTAGTGACTCAAAATCATAATACTAACAGTGACTCAAAATCATAATACTAACAAAAGCCTTAAACTTAAACCAACCATTACCCTAATAGAGCTTTTTTCTTTAGTGACTCAAAATCATAATACTAACAAAAGTCTTGAGTTTACACTATCTGTTTGTCCAACCAATGGCAGACAGGTGGCGCCACCATTGCCCTTATTCCTCGCAGCTGCATTTAGTGCAGCTGTTGGAATAGAAATGCCATGCTTAATGAAAAACATGAATAACTAACTTGACTAAGTAACGGAACTATTAAAGTAGACTTGCCAACATAAATCTCTTCCAAATCCAAAGACCTAATTTCAAAAGTTAATCCGTCCTATTCCCAACTAAGCTCTCCGCTTACATGAAAAACATTCTTTCCAGTTCCTCTATTCTCTGAAAACAATCAGAGGCCCCTGCATCCTGCCTGAAGACACACATTGGAACAGAAACAATAACTGATGTTCTCACTTCGGTCAAGAAACTGGGCTCAAACCCTTCAAGCATCAGGTGACATTATGCGTGTTGTTAATACACTGCATGACAGACTATATTCTGCAGTGGCAGGCTTCCAATCTGTGCAACATCAGAGAGCAATCTAGGACACAGCTATCCCAAGCTGTGAAAACATCCTTATAGTGTTTCTGTGGAATTCAATCTTGGAAGTGGGAGTAGAAAGACGCATAGCTTCAGATTATGCGAATAATGAAGAACCAAAAGTATTCGCCTCGGACAGACAAAGAAAAATGGGCTTTTTTTAAATGGCAGCATACCAAAAACAACACAAATCATTTGGATGTGAACTCGGTATGCTCTAATCAGAAGTATTGTGAAAGGCGAGGAGGGAGAGGTTGAACATGTGTCTTCAGTGTGATGCTCCTGGGAGTGAGGACTTATGAAACGCAGCTTGCAGTAGTCTGTGGCAGGGCCCCCGATGAGAGAAAAGACTCCCGGGTGTGCCAAGTGCATTTGAGTTCCTTGGCAGGCATTGCCCATGAAAGCTGCTGCATAAGATACTTCAAATGTTACACAATTGCTCACAAGATGTTTACACACACCCAAGCAGACTTGCAGAGACAGGTAGGTATCACAGGTGACAGGTATCTTTAGAGGTTTCCCTATAACTAACAGTGTTATGGCTGCTCTGAAACTCTGCTAAGTTAACACAATATATTGTTTTTAGCTTGAACAGGTATATGTTAACATACACATAGCATTAGCAACAAAAGCAGGACTCTCCATCAGTTTTGGCGCTCCTAAGTTACAAGCTAAGCCTAAATTAAAGTTGTTCAATTACAGTTGAGCTATAATTTAGGAAAATTATTCTTTAAAAAAAACTGTGTTCAGTTGTTCAGTCTTTATTCCTGGAATGACACAGCTAACAAAAAAATATGTTCTAAGGACATTCCCATTTCCGAATGTCTGAAAAAAAATCATTTTTAAAAAAAAATGTTTTATTCATTGATTTAAGGGAATGTTCAATTTTATGATTTTGCAAACATTATGAGAACATTAAAATTTAAAAACTTTTATGATTTTGCAAACATTATGAGAACATTACTTTTGAAAGTTCCGAACAATATTTTGCATTTGAAACATCTGAAATAAGCAGGAAGTAGTATCCAACTAAAATGGTTCAGAAAAATGTTCTATGAACAACGTATAAATAACATTTTTGTGCTTACATTTTGACAACATTATTAAAAATGAAAGAGCTTTTAAACAAACTATTAACTTTATTGAAAGAATGTTCTTAACTTTACGCGAACCTTGAAAAAAAAAAAAAAAAAAAAGAGCCAAAGTTCTGAGGACATTCCCTGTTAGCTCAAAACATGAGGTAGCCTGTTTTTGAATAAACAAAATGTACGTCACACTTTTATTTACTTTTAAAATGTATTTTTCTTTTAAATGAAAACTTGATTATGAATAATATTTTTTATGCGCGTGTTTGTTTTTTTTTTATAAAGAGGCCTAACAATTTATTTATTATTGTTTTTATACAACAGTATGGCAACATCTGGCAACATAGAACAAAAGACCGTTCGGGTTATGTTTTTCAAACGGGGACCCGACAAAAAATGCTCCAGACCAAACAGACTTTTCCGTGAGTAGTATACAAACGTTGCACTGATGTTGCAACTGAATAAAGCTTTTCTCGAATTACAGAGAAATTCTTCCACTGAGAATTCTGGCAAAACATGCATGTGGTATGAAGCTTCTCATTGCGTGCTTTACGTACATGCAACATGAACATGTGGCGTAACAGATGCAGCATATGGAACAGAGATCTTTATGCTATGGTGGGAACAAGGGGGGATGTACGGCAAGAGTATCGCTGACAAAAAAACATAACTCAGAGTCCCCTACTGACAGCCGTGTTATTTCACATGAAACAGCGCTGCGCCGCATTCAGCGCCGCGTGAACTGATGCATCACATGTGCTGTCGTTGAATGAATCACTTTTAAAAGTCACGGAACGGATTCATGTCACAACGGGGATTAAAGTCAACTGTATGTGTCTTATAAAGTCTGATTCATCCGCAACAGCGCTTTCAGTGAAGGGCACCAAAAATAATGGTGTGCAAAGGGAGTCACATGGGTGTTCTTCATCAGGGGCCAGCTGTCTAGAAAGATTAAACACTTGGATCTCTCCCACAGGTCTCTGAGAGCAGCGAGTCGACCAGCTGCTCACTATGACACCCAACATTTTGGTCGACATCCCCTTTAAAGGACCCAGAAGAGCCGCGGCTGAATGTAATGCTAATCCATAGCATTCGCTGAACTTCACCATTCGCGGTTTTGCAAGCAAAACAATGAGGCTTATCTCACGCTGAGAGAAAGCCCACATCAGCACGTGACTGCATTCTTCCGGAAGGCTTGTAGCTACAATCTGCTCTGACAAAATGTCTAACCCCCTCCTGAATAAATCTAAATACGCAGATGTATAATACTTAAGTAAAAAAAACTCTATTAAAAAAAACACTATATAAAAAACTACCATATTTCAAACGAAAAAAAATTTAAAAAAAAATAAAACTAATAATAACAAACAAAAATAAATTTGTACATTTCAGATTAATTGACAGAAGTCTTACTCAAAAGTCTTAAAACTTGTCCTCAGATATCAACCCCTTTTTTTTTTATAGTAGCTACGAACTATTCATCATCATCTAAATTCTCAACTTTTTCAATTTATCATATCTTTTTGTGTGTTTCTCAGTAGAGGGCAATCTTAAAATGTCAACCCTGTTCTGAAAAAATAGCCACACTAAAACTTTATGCACAATGAAGATGCCAAAATGCAATCAACACATACATGTATCTGATAAAATGTTTAAAAAATCATATAGAAATAACTTTAAAACCACCTTATTATTGTAAAAAAAAAAAAAAAAAAAAAAAAAAAAGTTTCATAATGACCTATGTTGCATTTTTATTGATGTCCATGAATAACAGCTGCCTGACCATTCATAGGCTATTTATTTGACATCAATATTTGTCATAATTTGACATTTTGCATTGTCATCGGCCATAATTTCAGCATGACTTCCGATGAGTGACGTGAATCTAAAATAAACATTCTATTAAAAAACTAAGAAACCTCTTACATATTAATTTCGGGAAGCGAGACTTCCGATTATTTTTATAATCTCCTCACATCCTCTTACTATAGGTGGGTGAAAAAAATGACAAAAAATATGATTTTCTTTTCTCAGAAAGTACTGAATGCATTACAATAAATACATGAAAATATTTTTTAAAAATTCTTAAAAATGATAAAAAATAAATACATCAATTAATATAATTTATTTATATTATCTATAAAGATTATGATTAATTTAAACTTATTATAATCAATTGACAGAATTAATAATATATATTTTATTATTTTAAATTATTTATATATATATTTTATTATTTGTAGTAATCTTTTATAGGTTTCATAGATGTAACAAGACAAAATCTAAATCTTTCCTATTACCCCTTTTGAGGGTTTAAGCAGACAAAGTTACAACATTCACAGCTGAAAGGGGCATTAGTTTCATGCCCATCGGGATCTGACTCTGCAATCCTAATGTTTCAACATGAATGCAGTAGATGCAGCTATCAATAGACTTGTGCACTGGCCTCATTTATGTAATCAAAAAACCTTTGCTAAACCCAAGATGGGAATAAAGGGTAAGACTAAAAGATGAAAGCCTTAAAGTTTGAGTCATGGCCTTGACCAGATGGGTTTTATTTAGTGCTCTCGCAAACATTTGGAATCACTGTTAACATATTTCCCCAAACTGTGTAAGATAAAAGATGCAAACCTGTGAGACTGATGTTGTTGTATTTAGTGTTGCTATTTCATTGCACTTCATATGCAACGAATTTGCATCTAGTTAAACGGCAATTGTAGTTAAACGTTAGCATGCAAATGAAGTTAAATATGCATTTCAATATATAAAAACACATTTGTGGAGGCCTGCTAGTACAGATCAAACTGTGACAATTTTAGGTGGAAACTACATCTCATTTGCAGTCTTTCATTAAGATAATATTACCAGAGCACAGCAAACTATTACATTTTAACACTGATTACTATGTGACAAACCATAACCATAAACGGGGTTAGGCGTTGTCTGCTTTGGAATGTCTGGGTTGGGCCATTTAGGATTACCTAAGCTTTCCAAAAGTTCTTCAAACAAACCAAAATACTATTTTTAACATTATATTAAAGGAATAGTTCAACAAAAAATGAAAAATTGCTGAAAAATTGACCTTCCCTCAGGCCATCCAAGACAATGAGTTTGTTTCCTCATCAAAACAGATTTGGAGAAATTAAGCATTTTTTTTTCACTTGCTAATCATCAACTATAATGAATGGGTGCCGTTAGAATGAGTGTCCAAACAGCTGATAAAAATATTATATTAAACCACAAGCAATCCACATTAAAGCAAAAAACTGCATGTAAGAATCAAATCCATGAATAAGATGTTTTTAACTTAAAACCATGGCTTCCAGCTAAAATATGAGTCCTCTATCCATAATGTTGTTTTTTTCCAGTGAAAAAATATGTCTTGTCTGAATCTTGAGAGAAATATGCCCAAATCAAGATCTGTTTACAAGCGAAGATTGTCCAAATTATGTCTAAGCAGGTGGTTTTTGATGTGAGAGGACAATAACGTTTTCACTGGAGGAAGCATTATTATGGATTTTGGACTCATATTTTGGTCAGAAGCGACTGTTTGAAGTTAAAACACCTTAATTTTGGATTTGAACTCACAGCATCACATTTCACAACATTAATTCATATACCACACACTTGTGGATTATTTATGGATTATTGTGATGTTTTTATCAGCTGTTTGGACTCTCATTCTGATGGCACCCATTCACTGCAGCGGGTTTCACTTGGTGAGCAAGTCATGAAAGGCTAAATGTCTCTAAATCTGTTCCGATAAGAAAACAAAAGCATTTACATCTTGGATATCCTGAGGGTGAACTATTCCTTTAACGTGAGAATCAGTCATTGCAATGGTTTTTCAGAAAACTTCAGAAACTCAGCTCACATTTTTAAATGAACAGTGGTTCATTTCTCTGTATCCATGTTCCTGAGAACAGATGGAGATATGATGTCTGGTAAATATTACATATTGCAAAAATCAACGGTATACAAAAATTTGGAACTTAGAACTATAAAACAATAACCGAAACGACTGTTTCAAATCGACAGCACAGCAATGTTGCATTTTTCCTCTATTGTATCATTCATGTTAGCATGATCACTTCATCTATACTTTCTTACATGTGGTTTGCATAAAACATAGTGCCAGAGCAATCGCATCCAACTTCATATCTTTGTGAGCTAATTTTCTTGTGTACGTTCATTGAGTATAAATGATTATACCTGTGTAATCAAAGAGTATAAATGTTTATACGCGCTTAGGCATGTACACGTAGGAGTGTGTTTATGAAAGGGCACGTGCATGTGTTTTCTTCCATTTATTTTTAGCATTAATCCCAAATACTGTTGCATCTATTTGTTTAGCACTTTTATCCAGATGAAGACAAACAAAAGAAGTGCCAAAACATGACGTTCCAGAATTGCTCACATATTTGATAGCAACTGTATATTTGTTCTCAAAAAGCCAGTGATTTGCGTGATTTTTCTCTGCTTTTTAAAACATTAAAAAGTCTTGGCTGTCTGTCAGCTCACTGCTGTCTGGCCAATGAGACGCAGGGTGGCTAAACACGCCCACTGACCGTCTCCCTGAATGGAAATCACACTGACATTTGTGACCCTCTTCCATATGCTGCCAAGAGCAAGCACACATCATATAGTTGGTTTTTAACTTGGCAAATATTCACGCAGGTGTTTTTTAGTCGAGCGGTAGGCATTCTGTGTGAACACAATGTACAATGTTTGGATTCAAAGTAACATTTTAATTTGTAGCAAAGCGCTGCTCAAACAGTGTGGGCGATTTTATCAGCTGGTTGTGATGACCTTGAGTAGACCGTGATGATCAGACAGGAATGAGTTCCTTAACATAAATCTGAAAATCTATCAGAAATGTAGGAATACAAAGGCAGGAATATTGCCAACATTTAACTAGTAAGTAGGTAAGTAATTAAATAAATAAATTTACCACACAACTTTAACAGAAGTCCCTGATTATTTTTAAGATAGTTGATTATGCCTAGTTACAGTCGTGTAGCTAATTCAGTTTTTAATAGTTTTACAATATACAGTTATAGTTACTTTTAATTGATGTGAGTTTTAAATAAAAATTACTTTAAATGTAATGCAAACAATTAAAAGCGTAATTTAAAAATATTCCTCATTACTTATTTACAATTTACCTTTTAAAACACGTGTGTCATTTTGCACTTTGCAATGTATTTTTATGTTTTGCAATACCTTAGATTCAGAAAAACGAATTGGAACTGAATTTCACCACACACAAAAAGAAAAAGAAAAAAAAAAGTGTTTGATAAACTGATTTGCTTGTAGACTCTCAGGGGCCTCACAACTTCATAGACATGTAATTGTAAGTGATGAGTCAGTGTGGGGGTTCCTGACTTTTTATTGGTCATATCAGGCCTTACCCCGCCTCTTTCGACCAATAGAATTTCGCTGATTTGCATGCGGTCCCGCACGGAGGGATAAAGACACACTTGTAGCGGTACTGATTTAAACTCTTGAGAGAAACTCTGGACACGAGACATCGTCCAGAAAGCAGCTGCTACCTCCCCAACTGGAACATTAACCTGCTGTAACGCTGTAACTACCCGGACCTCAACGGCTTTCACGCTCAGTTTAATAAGTTGTTGCATCCGTGATCATTATAATTATATTAATATGGGGAGAGTAAGCAGCGCTTGTTTTATATCTTGGATGTATTTGGTCTACATTTCCTCGGGTTTTGCAACTTCGATTGAACCAGCGAGTGAATTTTCCACTTTTAGTAAGTATAAGCTTATTTGTTTCATGAAATCATAGAATGAAAGTTGTTTATAAAGTTTTAAAAGTGTTACAGCTTTACGTTTCCGGTGCTTAACTGGAAGTCGAATTATAAATATCAGTGACAAAAATCAGAAAACGATCTTATTGCACCAGCATAAGTTATGTAGGAGGCATGACCTTATTTTACAGAATTTTATACCTTTAATGCATTACCTTTAAATAAATTTATACTTTTATATTTATAAATGATGTCTCAGAAGATAATGTTGAATGGTGCAAAATCTTACTTTTTTTTTTTATTTATATAATTATATGTTGTTTTATATAGGCCTACTGTATTATTATTTTTATGTCTTAAAAGACCATGTTTGGTGGTACAAAAAAAAATTCTGTTAAAAAAAAGTAATGTACATTTTTTTCTTATTTTTATTAATCTTTTGTATTTTTAAAGTAGCATTTATTATTATATGGTGCTTGTAAATATCATTAATTCCTTGTCTTCTTATGGTCAGTCTATTTTCATCAACTTTTACCTTTTGATGATTAGCAAACATTATCTATAAAATGTAATAGTATCTTAATAAATGGTAAACTTTGACTTTAATATATACAACACAGTAATTATCATGTCAAATGGTTATTTGACATGCCAGACCAGCCAGTTATGAACACATATTAAAGGACTTGTAGCAAAACTATTTTTTATGTATAGTCATTCAAGCACTGGGAAAGGATCCAAGCTTGCCATTTGGAAATAATTCCTCATATACAACATAAGGGAAAAGTATAAGCACATGCAAGATAAGCTTCTTTAGAACTTCAGTAATTAAATTTTTTTATAAGCAGCTTACAAGTAAAAATCATTTAATGTAAGCAGCACTTACCTTGCTAGCAGTTAAACTTCTTGATCTGGATTTTGACAGATAACATCATGGAAAATGCCACAGAATGGATGACGGACTTAAGTGACATCGAGTCCAAGTTTTCCTTCAGGACCAGCGAAGAACCCGAAGACGATCTGTGCTACATAGTTCCAGGCCAACCCGAAACCATCAAAGAATGTAACTTCAATCCAGACACCAAGACTTTCATAGTTATTCACGGATGGACGGTGAGTGTTTCTACTACACTTGTTGACAACTCTGAGTGAATGTGCAAAGCAGTCCAAACCATGACGCCAATGATTTTGCCTCAGGTCACGGGTATGTTTGAAAGCTGGGTTCCCAAACTGGTAACAGCCCTGTATGATCGAGAGCCAACAGCCAACGTGATTGTAGTGGACTGGTTGTCCCGTGCGCAACAACACTACCCTACATCAGCTGCCTACACCAAACTAGTGGGGAGGGATGTGGCCAAGTTTGTCAACTGGTTACAGGTATGTCAAACACTCACAGGTATGTGATTTGTTCTACGTCAAGATGGAGTTTGTTTTATGCAGTAAACTTCATATTTTCTGGTTTCTTCATCCAGGCTGAGATTGACTATCCTTGGGAGAGGCTGCATCTGTTGGGCTACAGTCTTGGTGCTCATGTAGCAGGAATCGCTGGTCTTCTCACCAAACATAAAGTTAACAGAATCACAGGTAACTTGATGTTGTTTCCTAGCGTGTCGCCTTTCTAATTTACCCATAAAAATGCATTGATCAACCATTAAAATGGACCAATCTTATTGTATCTTCAGGCATGGATCCTGCTGGCCCTAGTTTTGAGTATGCAGATGCCCAAAGCACTCTTTCTCCCGATGATGCCCTTTTCGTGGACGTTCTTCACACCAACACTCGCGGTTCTCCAGATCGCAGCATTGGGATTCAGAGGCCGGTGGGCCACATTGACATCTACCCCAACGGAGGAACCTTCCAACCCGGCTGTGACCTCCAGAACACTGTGTTGATGGTGGCCACCTCTGGTTTAAGAAGTACGTTTCCATTGTCCTCCTCAGACGTTCTTAGATTTCAAATCACAAATACAAGCTTTAATGTTTTTTCTTGGTTCTCCACAGACATGGATCAGATCGTGAAGTGCTCCCATGAGCGCTCCATTCACTTGTTCATCGACTCGCTGGTGAACCAGGACCAAGAAAGCATGGCTTACCGCTGCAGCTCCAAAGACAGCTTCAATAAGGGCATGTGTCTCAGCTGCCGCAAGAACCGTTGCAACAAGGTGGGCTACGGAGTCAACAAAATTCGCACACGCAGAAGCAGCAAGATGTACATGAAGACCAGAAATGTGATGCCATATAAAGGTTAGGAGCACCAAAGTTTATTAAATTAATATAACAATAATGATATTTTATATATTTTATATCAAAAATCCTTTCTAAATATAACCATCTTTCCACAGTTTTCCATTATCAAGTTAAGGTCCATTTCTTCGGCAAGACAAAATTAAGCTACACTGATCAGCCCATTAAGATCTCACTGTACGGAATCCATGGCGAGAAGGAAAATATCCCCTACATTTTGTAAGTTAGCAGCATTTCCTGATTGATATGTCAGGACTTAGTTCACACAAGTTCTAAATGAACTCCAATGCAATGTAAAGATTTTTACCAAGAAAGATCTTGGACTTTTTTTTGGTTTCAGTGATTTTTTTATGGTACCAAAAAACCGGCCGTGCAGCTAGTTTAGACCATGTTTTGCCTCAGATTGGACTCTGAACTGAGATAACAGAGAAAGTGATAGAGATGGTTTTTGATTCCACAGGCCTGCTTTGAACACAAACACCACCGTGTCTTTCCTGCTGACCACGGACACAGACATCGGAGAGCTGCTGATGGTAAAACTTCTCTGGGAGAAAGACACCCTCATCAGCTGGCCATGGTGGAACCCCGATACCTTCCACATCCGCAAACTGCGCATCAAATCAGGAGAAAGACAGTCTAAGTAAGCATATTCTGACAACTTAAATATTTTTTATATATATTATATATTATTTTGCCATAATGAATACACAGTTTTATCTTTATTACTATTGATGTGCATTTTTATTGCTTCACATTTTTATTTTGTACTTTATACCTTTAAAGCTTGTGCAAAATTCAGAATGTATGTGTTTGTTTTTGATCTAGGATCATCTTCAGTGCCAAAGAAGGTGAATTTTCCTACCTTTCCCGTGGAGGGGAGGCCGCCGTCTTTGTGAAAGAAAAAGAAGCCCAGTCAAGCCGCAAAAACCAGAGGTAAGTTCTGCCATCTGCCCCATCTGTTGACACTGCTCCATAAAAGTGGCCTTCCCTGCTCAGTTGTTATGTTCCTGTTTTATTTGTTGTGGTGAGTTCTGTTTGACTAAACCCTTTGCACTTTACACTGACAGATTGCACAAGTTGAAGATGCATGGAAGTTCGTTCAAACAGAGCACAGAGTAAAAACACACGTCAAAATCCACCTCTGCTGGGATCTGGCACGGAATCTGCCAGGGAAAACTGGAACGGTAGAGACAAAACCTCTCCCGAATATTCAGACTAGTAACCTTCACCCCACGCAAATCCCAAAACACACCCTGCAAGAAACCACATCTTTAAAATGTTGCTGCTGTGCAGTTTTAAAACAAAACAATCACTTTGGATACCACTCAAGACACATTACAGGTCATCTGAGATCTGGCTAGACAATCTTTCCTGCGTCTTTAATCCATAAAAATGATCAAGTCTCTATGCAACATATTTATGCAAGTAATCAGTTCCAGTCTATCTATAAATGACTTGCACTTAGTTAAAATGATTGGCTAGTTGTCCACCAAAGAGACTCTTCTTTTGGAGAAAGATGCCACTCAAAACATGTTACGGTTTATTTGGTTTATCAGTATTACTCTTGAAATTCCACTTAGAAACTGGGTTATTTTGCTTTTAGCATTTGTTTGGTTGTACTGT